>NC_089283.1:18713905-18879827 GCF_963678975.1 Dysidea avara | reverse complement strand
CTGTGCTCCAGAGGAAGAAACATTTTGTCTGTCGTCAAAAAGCTGCACAGATAGTGCTGCCACCAGAAACTGACCAATAAAATCAAACCACCAATACTTTGAGTTGATGATAGACTACTTGAACAATGTTGAGAGTGAATATCGTGGCATACGAGGAACCCTACGAACCGCTGCAGCGAAAAATCACGTGATTTTAAGACATTTGTATCGTTTTCTACCAGAAGAAAGTGACAAACTTGGCTGCCACGCTGGTGTTATTCAAGTTACACTTAGCCTAACACATGACAATAGTTAGGTAGTTGATTGGAGGATATCGATTTTTCGCATTGCGGACCCTAACATAGGGAAGTACACATGTGCCTCTGCATGAATGGATATAACGATGGCTACTTCATCGTGGAACGTGCAGTTGAGCTGGGAAGTTGCCGGCCTACCTGAGTTCGTCAGGCTAGCATGCCAGCCAGCCGCTATAGAACTATTGCATGTTATTATTTACTATTACTAGAACTTTACAGTGGCCAGGACAGCAACATGTGCTGCAGCCTTTGGATTACCTAATGACCTAACAAGCCGCAGAGACTTGAAATTAACCTATACACTACAGTATGGCTGACAATAAGGTGAAACAGAAAATAGGACAAAGAAATGAAAGTATCCCTAATTTCTACCCCATGTTCATCAGTTGCAAAGTATACTGGTGTGAGAATTTGTCTATCGTTAAAGTGTAACTAGCTGATAGATCTATCTAATCAAAAACAGCCAAGCTGTAAAAAAAAGGGTGCGGCCCTTGAAAAGGCTATGGTGAAAAAAGATGTGAAATCCAAGGTGGCGGCCAAGAAATGGCTGTGATGGTAGGTTAATGGTAAAAATTTTAATAACGACAATTCAGGTGAATTTGGTGCCGCTTGGTCAATTGGCACAAAATTCACCTGAATTGTCGTTATTAAAATTTTTACCATTAACCTACCATCACAGCCATTTCTTGGCCGCCACCTTGGATTTCACATCTTTTTTCACCATAGCCTTTTCAAGGGCCGCACTCCTTTTTTTACAGCTTGGCTGTTTTTGATTAGATTTCACTTCTTTTTGTATTTGTATACCCCAAAGCTGGTCTCATAGGCCAGCTTTGGGGTTTTTTAACCTAAATATTTTTCTTTACCACAGGAAAAAGAAAAAGATGAAGCAGATTTTATAAATACTTTAACTCATTCTGATTTTATCAGTAAATGTACAGATTATATATATAATGCATATATCAAGAGTTCATAATATAAAAAGAGAGCATATATTTATTACATGTCAATTAATCCCCACAGGATAATTTGCAGCTGATCTCTCTACTGGGTGACTTGAAATGTAGCTGAACTCTCTACAGGATGATCTGCTTGTATGTAGATGAACTCTTTACAGGATTCTCTCTACAGGGTGACTTGACTCTAGCTGAACTCTCTGCAGGGTTATCTGTTTGTAGTTGAATTCTCTACAGGGTGATTTGTTTGCAGCTGATGAACTCTCTACAAGGTAACTTCTTCTAGCTGATCTGTCTACAGGTTGACTTGTTTCTAGCTGGTCTCTCTACAGGGCGATTTGTTTGTAGCTGAATTCTCTACAGGGTGATGTGTTTGCAGCTGAACTCTCTACATGGTGGTTGCTTTGTAGCTGAACTCTCTAAAAGTGACTTCTTCTAGCTGAACTCTCTACAGGGTGATCTTTTCATAGCTGAACTCTCTACAGGATGATTTGTTTGCAGCTGAACTCTCTACATGATGATTTCTTTGTAGCTGAACTCTCTACAGGGTGATTTGTTTGTAGCTGAAATCCCTACAAGGTAACTTCTTCTAGCTGATCTTTCTACAGGGCGATTTGTTTGTAGCTGAGTTCTCTACAGGGTGTTTGTTTGCAGCTGAATTCTCTACATGGTGGTTTCTTTATAGCTGAACTCTCTACAAGGTGACTTCTTCTAGCTGATCTCTCTACAGGGTGATTTGTTTGTAGCTGAACTCTCTACAGTGTGATTTGTTTGTAGCTGAATTCTCTACAGGGTGATTTATTTGCAGCTGAACTCCCTACAAGGTAACTTCTTCTAGCTGATCTTTCTATAGGGCGATTTGTTTGTAGCTGAGTTCTCTACAGGGTGATTTGTTTGCAGCTGAACTCTCTACATGGTAGTTTCTTTGGAGCTGAACTCTCTACAATGTGACTTCTTCTAGCTGAACTCTCTACAGGGTGACTTGTTTCTAGCTGATCTCTCTACAGGGTGACTTGTTTCTAGCTGAACTCCCTACAGGGTGATTTGTTTGCAGCTGAACTCTCTACACGGTAACTTCTTCTACCTGATCTTTCTACAGGGCGATTTGTTTGTAGCTGAGTTCTCTACAGGGTGTTTGTTTGCAGCTGAACTCTCTACATGGTAGTTTCTTTGTAGCTGAATTCTCTACAATGTGACTTCTTCTAGCTGAACTCTCTACAGGGTGACTTGTTTCTAGCTGATCTCTCTACAGGGTGACTTGTTTCTAGCTGAACTCTCTACAGGTGATTTGTTTGCAGCTGAACTCTCTACATGGTGGTTTCTTTGTAGCTGAACTCCCTACAAGGTAACTTCTTCTAGCTGATCTTTCTACAGGGTGATTTGTTTGTAGCTGAATTCTCTACAGGGTGATTTATTTGCAGCTGAACTCTCTACAAGGTGACTTTTTCTAACTGAACTCTCTACAGAGTGATTGATTTTTTTTGCAGCTGAACTCTCTACATTTTGGTTTCTTTGTAACTGAACTCTCTACAGTGTGATTTGTTTGTAGCTGAACTCTCTACAGGGTGATCTGTTCATAGCTGAACTCCCTACAAGGTAACTTCTTCTAGCTGATCTTTCTACAGGGCGATTTGTTTGTAGCTGAGTTCTCTACAGGGTGATTTGTTTGCAGCTGAACTCTCTACATGGTAGTTTCTTTGTAGCTGAACTCTCTACAATGTGACTTCTTCTAGCTGAATTCTCTACAGGGTGACTTGTTTCTAGCTGATCTCTGTACAGGGTGACTTGTTCCTGCTGAACTCTCTACAGGTGATTTGTTTGCAGCTGAACTCTCTTACATGGTGGTTTCTTTGTAGCTGAACTCTCTACAAGGTTACTTCTTCTAGCTGATCTCTCTACAACATGACTTGTTTCTAACTGAACTCTCTACAGTGTGATCTGTTCATAGCGGAACTTTCTACTGGGTGATTTTTTTGTAGCTGAACACTTTGCATGATTGTTTCTTTGTAACTGAACTCTCTACATGGTAACTTCTTCTAGCTGATCTCTCTACAGGGCAATTTGTTTGAGCTGAACTCTCTACATGATGGTTTCTTTGTAGCTGAACTCTCTATTAGGTACCTTCTTCTGGCTGATCTGACTACAGGGTGACTTGTTTGTAACTGAATTCCCTACAGAATAATTTACAATGTAATATAATTGAGTAAATTATAAATGCAGCTGAATGCTTTATTAGGGTGACTATTCTATTAGAGTATCTCGATCTCGCATTTGCTACACGGAGTTGCTTTTCGAATCATAACTCAGTGGTTTGTAATCCGATTCTTCTGTACTACTGCAAGGACTTTCTATGATGATTATTCCAGCTACATACTGATTTTCAGCTCATTGCTCTAAGCGGTTTGCCTGATAGACACGAAAACTAATAGTTTTTTATTCATAAAAATCGATCGCGTAATTTCGACACAGGTCGGGTTTTGTGTCATATCTCCGTAGTCTTTATCCCGATTCCTTTCAAACCACAAAAAGGCACTCCTACGATGGTTGCTCCATCTACATAGCAATTTTCAACTGATTCCTCAAAGGATTTTACCCTGTAGGCGTGACAGACCTTCGACCTTATTTTACGCAAATAATCGGTCATAACTCCATGAATGTTCATCGGATTCCTACCAAAGTTGGTACACAGATCCGCCTTAATGCGCCCTTTAACTGTGCCAAATTTTAGTCTGATCCGAGCACGTATTCGTGTTTTATGGCGGATTTTGCGAAGTGTGCAAAATGAAGAAGTAGAAGAAAAAAACGAAGAAATTAAAACGAAAATTTGTTCGCTCGTATCTCGGAAATGGCTGGAGCGATTGTCTTCAAATTTGGTGTGTAGACTCCCCTTACTGGCCGGCACCTCTCTAGCAAATTTGGTTCCAATCGGATAAGGGATCACAGAGCTACATAGGTGTGAAAATTGCGTTTTCTTTCTTCCTGTTAATATACTCACGGGTGGCACGCCGGCTTCTTGGGCCGCACGACACACTACCGTGTGTCTTGATCTTTCTTCCTGTTATATACTCACGGGTGGCACGCCGGCTTCTTGGGCCGCACGACACACTACCGTGTGTCTTGATAGAGGTTTCCATGAATAGATCTATAGAGCTTTCCATGATTGTGGTGCCCCCCTCCAGGTAAGCTATATACCATTTAGATAAGGCCAATGAAACTTGATTACCAGTTTCTCGCTCAGATTTTTGAAAATTTGATGCGGGCGGGCGGTTATTATTCATTATTCATTATTTTTCCAAAAGTACAACACCCATCCAAACATGAAGATTTCTGCCAAAAAACAGCGAGATCTACACTGATTATACTCTTGCATTAAATAGCTAAAGTACGTTACTAATCTATAACAAGTGATTTTTCCATTATAGTATAGCATGATTGCTCTATTACAGTAAAAGTGACTGCTCTATTAGAGTATTTCGATCTGAAATACCAATAATGAAATTCCATGCGGGTGTATAAAAAGCATGCGGGCGATGACGCGAAACTGCTGATCAAGTTTCATTGGCCTAATTACACCCAATGATTGCTTGCAGTAGCCATATAAATTTATTTATTTATTTAGTTAGTTACTATCCCACTATGGGGACCCAGAAGGTGGCTAATGAAAGCCTGTGTAGCAGGGAATCAGAAACATGTTGTGTACCTATCAATGCTAAATTCCACTCAGGGAGGATAGGGATATACTGGGATTTGGCAGTCAAATTCTCCAACCTGGGGATAAATTGTTAAGTTAAATCCCCACACCTATGACGTGATAATTTGACACGGAGTTTCAGTTTTATCACATGCCTCAAGTAAGAACTTTTCACTGTCTGTTCATTCCCCCACCCCTCAGGCACAGTCTTAACTTCAAATCCTTTCCTATAAAGCCCGACATTGCCCATACGGGGAGTGGGGCTTAACATTGATAGGTGCATTACTGAATACAGAAAATTTTCAGACCAGGTGGTGACTTGATCCACAGACAGCTTGCAGTTTAGGCAAATACCCGAGGAGCCACACAACCTGGGAACTAGTACTCAAACAACATCAATGACTTCTCATGTGTCAAAAGAAGGCTACTGAAAGCTTGTGTAGCAGGGAGACAGAAACATGTTACTAAATCTCTGTTGAATTTAGAAAACAATCCTTGGTCTGAGATTTTTAACAGAGTTTTCCATGCTTCACAGGCTATAGTGGCCTTCTTTCTGGTCCCTATTGGAATAGTGACTATTCAAACAACCCTAATTTAAAAAGTTTTCTAATTTAAAAAGTTTTACAGCGCTGGTACAATGGTCCTATGGTCAGAAGTTGCATTAGCTAGCTATACAATTAATGAGTAATTACAAAATTACAACCTAATATATAGCTACACTTTGATGAGTTTTGTATAGTATAAGTAACTGTAGCTAATCTTAAATAACTACTTACTCCTGGCCATGCACTGGCACTGGTTGCTATTGGACCTTCAGAATACACTAGATTTTAACGACTACTAGTGATTATACTGTGCATATCTTGTGTGTGTACTGTGCTGCAAAGCAGGGGCGGTGGAGGAGGCCAAAGAGTGAGGGGGCCAGGCCAGCTATAAGTTGAAGACCAAAAAAAAAAAAAAAAAAGGTCACAACTTGCTGAAAATAGCTGCTCTCCACCAATTACATCTCCTTATTTATAACTACACATACGTACGTAGCTAAGTAATTTGCTACACTGCTTCTCTGAATACTGTGACTGCTTTATTAGAGTATCCAGATCCTGACTGTTCTATTAGAGTATCTCGATCTTTTCTTGCAAACAGTGTCCCAAAAAAGTGGGGGGGCCATGGCCCTCCTACCCCCCCGTCTCCAACGCCTAGGCTGCAAAGCAAATAATAAATAAATGTATATTAAAGAGATCAAAATTAGGAGTTTTACAGGTTTTATTATACAGTTAACACAGGGACACAAAGAAGAATAATTGCATTTATTTACTTCTTTATTATTTATTATTATTACTGAGCAGGCAGCACTCATGCAGTGCTGGTTAACTCAAGAAAAAGGAAAATTTAGCAACTACAAATATAGTTACAATGATTGCATGCATACAGAAGTTAGGATTTATAAATTTGCTGAATTTCATTACTAAATTGGTCAGCGCTATCATGATCAATTAATCTGGGTGGCAAAGCGTTCCAATCACGAATTGATCTGAAATAAAAACTCTGCTGGAATATGTTGGTGGATGAAGTAGGAAGAATGTAACATCTATATAGGATGATATTGTCCAGTGGCTCTTTCCATTTCTAAATAGTAGGATGGGATAGATAAAGGGTACTCATTGTGGATGATTTTAAATAGTGTTTGCAACCTACATATCTTATGACGTACTTAGAGACTTGGCCAAGAAAGCTGTTGAACATATTTGTGACTGAACTGTATCTACTACAGTCATTTAAAACTCATCTTTCAGCTCTATGCTGCATGCACTTTATTTAAGTGTTGGATATGATAGTACGGGTCCACAGCATATTCCATTACAGGATGAATCATGGTGAGATAAACTGATGCTTTTACTTCTGGTGAGCAACTACTAAGGTTTTATTTGAGAAAGTTTAAAGTTATGGTAGCTTTAGCAGCTGCATGTGTTTTTATGTGAGATGACCAAGATAGTTTATTGTCTAATAAAATTCCAAGGTAGGAGTGTTGACTAGATGTTGTTAAATTGCAAACATTTAGTTTATAATTGAATAGAATAGGTGATAAAGATCTAGCGCATAATAGTATCTTTTGTAAAATTAAAACATAATTGTCACTTCATTGCCCAGGATAATATTGTACAAGAAGCAAACTTGCTTAAGAATAGTGTTATCATTGCAATATGCATTTAAAAATAGGACATGGACATGAAGAAAAACACAGGAAAGAAGTTTTTATCCCCAAAATGTAAATAGATTTTCCCATAGACCAGTGACAACATAATAATATGAACAAAATGGCACATTGCAGTTTTTAAAAGTATTTTAATTGTTTCATTTGACTTCATATTTTTCAGTGGATATATACTTCTTCCTCTAAGATTTCTTTTGTGGATGGGGGAGCTTTCTAAGGTGGTGTTTAGGTGAGTGTTCTATTGGGATTTTGGCAACAAAAAAAACAACAGGGGCACACCCTTTATTATGAACTACTACCATGGTTCATGATACGTATATACATGCCTAAAAGATTTTATTATGGGGTCAGCAACTGGTACATACTGGCTACATTTGACTATGATGAACAGAGAGATACCACATAAAATTTCGGTGATATTTTTATCTGTGCTATTGAATCGTTTATGGAATGGAAAAACTACAGAGTTTACTAAAGGCCTAGATTGGAAACTTGGAGCGATTGCTTTGTGTTGCCGGCTCTGGCCAAAATGAGTTGGGTGCGCCACCTTTGGTTTCTGGGTATAGCTAGTGAGGAGCATACATGACAGGTGTGGTCAGCAAAACTTCACCAGGACATAGACCATCATCATACGAAACCCTCTGTCAGTCCTGATACAGATCGGAAGTGTTATTTAGCTATAACATGGGGCATTCGGACTTTTGCCGTATATGCATGTCTCGGCCGGCTGTTGGGCATCATATCAGGTAAAGCCCTCATACCTGTGTTCCAACTATTACATGTAGCTACACACTGGTTTTAGATGCAAGATTCCTGTCTGTCAAACCTCGATTATTTTGTCTAGTAAGCTAATAAGTTGATATCTTTTATGGATCAAACAAATTCCAACAGTCTTAAAACATTTGGTGTCATCGGTAAAGGAAAGTATTATAGAAGAGACAGTACAGTTTCTTCATCAAGACACACGGTAATGTGTCGTACGGCCCAAGAAGCCGGAGCGTAACACCCGTGAGTATATTGACAGGAAGAAAGAAAACGCAATTTTCGCACCTCCGTAGCTCTGTGCTGCCTTGATGGAACAAGACGATTTTTGCTGTGGACACTCCCTCCACCTTCAGCACTCCACATTCCAAATTTGAGCGAAATCGCTTCAAGCGTTCCCGAGATATTCGACTTCAAAAATTGGCTTAGTTTCTTCGTTTTTTTTTCTTCTTATTTTTCTTCCTCTTTTCGCACACTTACAAAAACTGCTATAAAACGCGAACGCCATATTCGATTGCCTTGAAATTTGGTACACTGAAGCGGGGTATAAAGGCGCATCTCCGTACCAAGTTTGGCTAAGATACGATGAACAGGAAAAGAGTTATGATCGATTATTCACGAAAAATAACACCAATATGTTGTCACGCCTACAGGGTAAACCGCGTATGGGAAGAAGCTAAAAATCGGCGGGTGAATAGGTTAACTATTGAACCTCAAACCTTTTGTGGTTTGAAAGAAATCGAGCTAAAAACCAGGAAGATACAACGAAAAACCAACAGTGTGTAACAATTACGCAATCGAGATTAGCTAATAAAAAACGATTACTTGCCACGCCTACCAGATAAACCGCTTGGGGTAATGCTTTGAAAATCACTGTATAGATGGAGTAATCATCTTAGAAAGGCTCTTCAATGGTGTAGAAGAATCAGACTTAAAGCCACGGAGTTATAACACGAAATCCAACTTGGTGCAGCAAAAGTGCTAGATCGAGATACTCTAATAGAGCAGTCACCCTGAAGAGAATTCAAGAGATCAGCTAGAAACAGGTAACCTGTATAGAGATCAGCTACAAACAATTCACCCTGTAGAGAGATCAGCTACAAACAATTCACCCTGTAGAGAGATCAGCTAGAAGAAGTTACCTTGTAGGGAGTTCATGCAACTATGGAAAGAGATAGTTCAGCTAGAGGAAATCACCTTGTAGAGTTCAGCTACAAAGAAACTACCATGTAGAGAGTTCAACTACAAACAAATCGCCCTATAGAGAGATCAATAGAGGAAGTTACCTTGTAGAGAGTTCAGCTACAAAGAAACCATCATGTAGAGAAATCAGCTGCAAACAAATCACCTGTAGAGAGATCAGCTAGAAGAAGTCACCTTGTAGAGAGTTCAGTTACAAAGAAACCATCATGTAGAGAGTTCAGCTACAAACTAGTGACTTTGTAGAGACATCAGCTAAAAGAAGTTACCTTATAGGGAGTTCAGCTACAGAGAAACCATCATATAGAGAGTTCAGCTACAAACAAATCTCCCTGTAGAGAGATCAGCTAGAAGAAGTTTTCTTGTAGAGAGTTCAGCTACAAACAAATCACCCTGTAGAAAGATCAGCTAGAAGGAGTCACCTTGTAGAGAGTTCAGTTACAAAGAAACCATCAAGTAGAGAGTTCAGCTACAAACTAGTGACCTTGTAGAGACATCAGCTAAAAGAAATTGCCTTGTAGAGAGTTCAGCTACAAAGAAACCATCATGTAGAGAGTTCAGCTGCAAACAAATCACCTGTAGAGAGTTCAGCTGCAAACAAATCTCCCTGTAGAGAGATCAGCTGGAAGAAGCTTCCTTGTAGAGAGCTCAGCTACAAACAAATCATCCTGTAGAAAGATTAGCTAGAAGAAGTTACCTTGTAGAGAGTTCAGCTACAAAGAAACCATCATGTAGAGAGTTCAGCTGCAAACAAATCACCTGTAGAGAGTTAAGCTACAAACAAATCTCTCTGTAGACAGATCAGCTAGAAGAAGTTACCTTGTAGAGAGTTCAGCTACAAAGAAACCATCATGTAGAGAGTTCAGCTGCAAACAAATCACCTGTAGAGAGTTCAGCTGCAAACAAATCTCCCTGTAGAGAGATTAGCTAGAAGAAGCTTCCTTGTAGAGAGTTCAGCTACAAACAAATCATCCTGTAGAAAGATTAGCTAGAAGAAGTTACCTTGTAGAGAGTTCAGCTACAAAGAAACCATCATGTAGAGAGTTCAGCTGCAAACAAATCACCTGTAGAGAGTTAAGCTACAAACAAATCTCTCTGTAGACAGATCAGCTAGAAGAAGTTACCTTGTAGAGAGTTCAGCTACAAAGAAACCATCATGTAGAGAGTTCAGCTGCAAACAAATCACCTGTAGAGAGTTCAGCTGCAAACAAATCTCCCTGTAGAGAGATCAGCTAGAAGAAGTTTCCTTGTAGAGAGTTCAGCTACAAACAAATCATCCTGTAGAAAGATCAGCTAGAAGAAGTCACCTTGTAGAGAGTTCAGTTACAAAGAAACCACCATATAGAGAGTTCAGCTACAAAGTAGTGACCTTGTAGAGACATCAGTTACCTTGTAGAGAGTTTTGCTACAAAGAAACCATCATGTAGAGAGTTCAGCTGCAAACAAATCACCTGTAGAGAGTTCAGCTACAAACAAATCTCCCTGTAGAAAGATCAGCTAGAAGAAGTCACCTTTTAGAGAGTTCAGCTACAAAGAAAGCATCATGTAGAGAGTTCAGCTGCAAAGAAATCACCTGTAGAGAGTTCAATTACAAACAAATCTCCCTGTAGAGAGATCAGTTAGAAGAAGTTTCCTTGTAGAGAGTTCAGCTACAAACAAATCACCCTGTAGAAAGATCAGCTAGAAAAAGTCACCTTGTAGAGAGTTCAGTTACAAAGAAACCACCACGTAGAGAGTTCAGCTACAAACTAGTGACCTTGTAGAGACATCAGTTACCTTGTAGAGAGTTCAGCTACAAAGAAACCATCATGTAGAGAGTTCAGCTACAAACAAATCACCCTGTAGAAAGATCAGCTAGAAGAAGTCACCTTGTAGAGAGTTCAGCTACAAAGAACCATCATGTAGAGAGTTCAGCTGCAAAGAAATCACCTGTAGAGAGTTCAGCTACAAACAAATCTCCCTGTAGAGAGATCAGCTAGAAGAAGTTTCCTTGTAGAGAGTTCAGCTACAAACAAATCACCCTGTAGAAAGATTAGCTAGAAGAAGTTACCTTGTGGAGAGTCCAGCTACAAAGAAACGATTCTGTAAAGAGCTCAGCTGCAAACAAATCACCTGCACAGAATTCAGCTACAGTACAAACAAATCACCCTGTAGAGAGATCAGCTAAAAGAAGTTACCTTGTAGATAGTTTAGCTACAAACAAATCACCCTGTAGATAGATCAGCTAGAAGAAGTTACCTTGTAGATTGTTCAGCTACAAACATTCACCCTGTAGAGAGAGCAGCAAGAAGAAGTCACCTTGTAGAGTGTTTAGTTACAAAGAAACCACCATGGAGAGTTCTGTGATAAATATATGTATTATATATATAATTTGTACATTTACTGATAAAATCAGAAATATTTAAAGTACGTCTGCTTCACCTTTTCTTCTTCCTGTGGTAAAGAAAAAAGACAGTTTAAAAAAGTCCCAAAGCTGGCCATAGGCCGGGTTTGGGGTATACAAATACAAAAAGAAATGAAATCTAATCCAAAACAGCCAAGCTGTAAAAAAAGAGTGTGGCCCTCAAAAAGGCTATGGTGAAAAAAGATGTGAAATCCAAGGTGGCGGCCAAGAAATGGCTGTGATGGTAGGTTAACGGTAAAAATTTTATAACGGCAATTTAGGTGAATTTTTTGCCAAGACCAAGTGGCACAAAAATTCACCTGAATTGTTGTTATTAAAATTTTTACCATTAATCTACCATCACAGCCATTCCTTGGCCGCCACCTTGGATTTCACATCTTTTTTCACCATAGCCTTTTTGAGGGCCGCGCTCTTTTTTTACAGCTTGGCTGTTTTGGATTAGATATATATTTGTAGTTAGGTTTACAGTATTTTCTTGAATTTGAAGGACAGTAGAAGTAATGTCATAAAGCACATTTTTAGTTCAATATTTTGTACAGATTGGATAAAATCAAGAAGTCATGCACAATTTTAAACAAAAATACTAAAGCAGTACTTTTTCATGGCTGTAGGATGAACCACTTCAGTAAACGGGTTGAAAATTATTGTAGATAGATTAAGCATTGTAGGAGTGGTTTGAAATGAGTTATAACAAACACTCGAGCAAAAACTCCAACCATTCGTATCAGACATGCGATCCGGTTTTGTGAATAAAAGGCAATTTTATTGTGATGCCTACCAGACAAACCACTGAAGGGGACAATCTGAAAATTGAAATGTGAGTCGATTAATCATCTTTGAAAGGTCTTTCAGTAGAAATTGGGTTTAAAGTTTTAAAATGCACAAGAATAGTGCAGTCACCCTATTAGAGCAGTCACCCTATTAGAGCTGTCAGCTAGTATTCTATTAGTCTAAGAGCGGTCAGCTATGGTACAAGTACCCTGTAAAGAGTTCAGCTATGCCAGTACATAACAAATAGAGTGTTAAACTACAAACAAGTCACTGTAAGGGGTTCAACTATGTAACAAGTCTCCCTATAGAAAGCTTAACCACATTACAGTCACCCAGCCAAGAGTTCAGGTACTTACAAGTCACCTAGTAGAGAGTTCAGCTACATTTCTAGTCACCCAGGGCCAGTATAGAGTGATGATGAGCTGTAAACAAGTCATCTGTGGAGAGTTCTGCATGAGCTATATATTACAAGTTATCCTTTTGGTACATGATAATATTACAATTTACAAAAATCATTTAAATTTTAAAAAATCAATCTCTGCTTCTCATCCTACAATAAAGAAAAAACAATAAAAAGGGACATTTGTAAAAGAAGTGATATCTATTCCAAAGTTTAAAAAAAGGGTGCAGTCCCCCAAAAAGAGGGTGAAAAATTGGTGAAATCAAAGGTGGCAACCAAGAGATGGCTGCAAAGGTGCTAACGCCAATCATTTTTAATGATGATTGTGTGATCATTGAAAATGATCATTGAGATTAGCATCATCACAACCATTTCTTGGCTGCCATCTTTGATTTTACAAATCTCCTTCACCCTGACCTTGTTGCTTTTTCCACAGCTCAGCCTTTTGATTTAGATATAAACTAGCTACTCATCCATGACATGATATTACAGTAACATGAGAACAGTACATATTTTGCAATTAGGATATATGATAATAATGGTATACACTTATACTTACAAACATCAAGGAAAACTGAGAGGCTTAAGTGTTTGTAGTGTGATGGGAGTGTACCTTTATGGTGTAACATTGGTGTTCTAAGTATTGAAGTGGCATTTATAATTATATTCTCTACTTGTAGTACTACTGGAATGAAGGCATTAATACTGAGAATTCTGTTTACAGTAACTACATTCAGCTTGAGTTGTGGTAAGTTAACTGTGTAATTGTAAAAGCATATAATATGTGCTGTGAAATTTAATTATACTTGCACCAATAACTATATTAATGCAAGCATTCTTATGATTAGAAATAAATAATGTATTACTTCAGCATATATAGTCTCTTACTTATGTAGCTCAAATGGTTGTAAACCTATTCAAGAATTGTTACTTATACTTAATTATTACATACCTCTTTACTTAACAGTAGGTAACAGCTACATGTATACTATTCAAGGTGACCATTCAAGTGCAAGTTTTAACAATGAAATATCAAGCCTGTAGCTCTGCTTGTTGTCAAGTTATACTTGACTGAAGCAGGAGCTTATAAGCACTGAAGACGCATAGCTTTAATTCAGGACTATGCCAAATGTTTCTAAGTCACCTGTAGAGAGTTCAGCTACATAATTAGAAAGTGCAGCTATATAATACTGTAAGTCACCACATAGAGAGTTTCGACTACAAACAAGTCATCCTGTAGAGAGTTCAGCTACAACAACAATCGCCCTGGAGAAAGTTCATCAACACATACAAGCCACCCTATAGCTACAAACAAGTCACCTTGTAGAGAATTCAGCTGCACAACAAGCCTATGAGCTCCTGGCTGAAGGCATCTGTCTGTTGGTCAGTTAGTTAATTAGTTGGTCAATTACTTAATAGAAACTTCAGTTACTTAATAGAGATTTTAGGATGAGAGACCAAAATAACATGAGGCAAAGTTGAGTTCTATTTACTTAAGCTTGGGGCTTGAGACCATGTGTCCAAGTGCAATTAATTTTATATTGCACAAGTGTACATGGCAGTGCTTTTACTGATTTAAACTATTGGCTAGGAAGAGTGAGGGTGATGCCAAGTAGGAGGAGGTGGGTGCCTATATCCACTATATTAGTGAGCTCAAGACTATTCCCCAGTGCTTTATCAGTACTGCGGTGATACTACCTAGGAGCTTCTGCTGATTTCTATAAATGCATTCTCATCAAATAACAGCTGATATTGATATACAGGTATTACTACAAAGATTTTTATTTATGCGTAAATACATATGATGCATATTTACAACAGTGCACAGCTTAAAATATATACAGGAATGGAGTTTTCAGTGCACATGTGTGAAGATGATGTTTTTTGTAACATTACAAAACTACCCACATTAAATATTAATTTTTTCAATTGTGATACTTCTGTTTTAAAATAAATTCAAACTCCACAGATGCCTCATCTGTCAATGTTTCCCCAATGTATCTCCTATAAAATATTACCAGTTTGGAGCATCCCAACTGAGTGCAAATGTTTCATGTGTTGTACAACCTCTCCTAGTTGTGCTAGTTGATCAGGGCTCGATGTCATTCATTACTTAAATTATTACATCTCATCTAGCTTTGTATCCATGAAAAACTATATAGTTGATTCATGTGTTCTCCACACCTCTTCAACACATTCTTCACACAAAGCTCCTCACGAGTGTTGTAATACGGAGTTGGATATGGCTACAATGAATGATTCAAAGGCATGGATTGATAGCTATGGCCATAACCCACACAACAAACCCAACGTCAAAGCTTCTGTACAATGATTTGATGATACAGTTGACGAGCTTCCTGACTTACAGAATCCAGTAGGTGTGTATTTTGTACTGTACACAAAGGGCCACAATATGGATTCTAAACATTGAAGTGTAACTATAGCTATACAGTTTGTAGTGGTAACTCAAACTTGTAATGGTTCTTAAAATGCGTTAGTGTTGTTAAAAACACAGTCTTGTAGGTAACATTTTCAGAGGGTAATTAAAGGTTGGTTTTAACAAAGACTGGCACGTTTATTAATGCATTAAGTTGTTGATTCATAATAATGTATGAAGTTTAAATTTAGTGTCATTATAATCATTTTACGTGTTAACCTGATACAGGAGTGTACACAGGAATTTTGAAAAAGGGTTTTTGCAGCAGTTAAGCACTGTAAAAAAATAGCTAGTGAATGAAATAGTGAATGTTACTGGAAATTCTCGGTGACCGTCACTAAAATGTACAGTGACATTAAGTATTTTCCACAGTATTTACTAGTTATTCTTTTATTGTGAGTGATTGTTTTATTGGAGCAGTTAGTATTGCCTGACTGCTTTATTAGAGTATCTCAATGTTTCACCCAAAATTATTGTTCAGAATAATCATATAATGTTAATGTTTCATGATATATCTCCCTAATATTTAAAACATGAAATTCTTAATTTCCTAATGTTCCAACCACTGTGTAAAATCAAGAAGGATTTCTTGAAACCCCTGGAAACTCCCCTGGGTATGATAAATGGTTTCAACCTGATAACTAAATGAGTTGCATGTGGTTGTTTAAACTTGGAAGTTTCATTCATAGTTTTTCACAACTTGTGATGGTCACAAGTAGTAAATATGGTATATTTTCAAGCTAATTGCAGAAGATGCCAAAACACATGCTTGCCCACAGCTTATTGTCACAACTGACTGCTCTATTAAACACTGATTTACTCTAGCTTTGTTCAAGTAGTAATACGCTAATACAAAGCACACGAGTGAAAAAATACTGAATGGTATAAAAATGTTAGGCTACAACGATTCAACATGTACGAGTACGTATAATCATGTTCTTTGATTTTTTATGCTACCAACATCAGTCATACACCGATAATGACTAAAAAAACACTGCTTAGTCAACACATTACATCATATAGCTGTAACTATGCAAATGCTAAGACTATCATCAATCTTTCAACTTTTCCTTACAAAAGAGTGGTTTAGAATTCATACATATTACTGCAGTGGAATTAAGATCAAAGAACTTTAGAGTGTTTAATATTCGATTAAATTGATTAGTGGTATGTATAGCTCCATACTAAGCAGTAAATACTCATGTACATGTACCGGGATAGCTACACCAATAGAGCATAAAGGAAGTGTTCACTAGATGATATGTATGTATGTATGTATGTATGTATGTATGTATGTATGTATGTATGTATGTATGTATGTATGTATGTATGTATGTATGTATGTATGTATGTATGTATGTATGTATGTATGTATGTATGTATGTATGTATGTATGTATGTATGCATGTATGTATGCATGGATGTGTGTATGTATGTATGGATGTATGTGTGTGTGTGTGTGTGTGTGTGTGTGTGTGTGTGTGTGTGTGTGTGTGTGTGTGTGTGTGTGTGTATGTATGCATGCATGTATGTATGTATCTGAAAGTATAAAAATACATTGGACGATACTTTTCACAATCCATTCAATGAGGGAAGATGTTGCTGTGATACCATGTTGCTAGTAGGGTTTAGGTATGTTATGCATGAATGCATCCAGTAATTGGTAATAATGCTTTATGAACAACTTAGTATGATGCCAAGTTAAAATCTAGTATAATATATTGTGAGCCAATTAATGCGGAGTGTAATAAAAAAAGTACTGAACATGCATACATGTACTGGCCTGATTTTAGCTGGTTTATATCCTAGTGTAACAACAAAAATGTTTATTACAGTATGTTTCCTTATGTAAAGCTTCTAAAGCATCTTTAGACTGACTCACAGCTGTAAATGTTGACTGCTATATTACTATGCTCATGCACAGAAGTTTCTTTTTAATAATTACCTAGTATACTGCAAAGGATTAGTAGTCATGCATTATTGATCATAAATCAGTTGAAATGGTGAAGGGTTATTATTATACATTATCACAATGAAAGTACAAAGAAGCTGAATAAAATTACTTACATTATGTATACAATGACAGTCACAACTTTGAGTTCCACAGTATTGTTTGGGTAGCTAACTAAGGCTTTGACACATGGTAAACCAAAGCTGTTGGATATTTGACATAATCTGTGCTAAGTGGAATTGCAGGATCTGAGTTGTTGTAGATGATCCTTTTGTCTTCTTTGTAATGATTATCAACTTTTGCAATGTTGAATCCATTAGTGACAAGTTGGTCAATAGTTGACTGGTCACTATAGAAGAAGTTAGGAAGTGTCAGCACTTCCGTTTTCCTCCATATTGGCTGCCCATGAGAGAGTTGACTGGTATTTGTGACATTAAATATCTCTCGATCCCTTGTCATCAACTGCAAAACATGTAACAAGAATATCATCAGTATTCCTGAATGCTTCAGGGACTTATGAAGTGGTAGGATACTTAGGAACTGTTGTTAAAATCTGTGCCATCTCACTCTTTACAGTGCTTGGATCAGCTTCAATTTTTGTGTACAATCTACTGTGAGACCAATCAGTAGGTATAAGTAGGAGAGCCTTTCCTCCAGGTACCAGTAAGCTGAGAGCTACATTAAAATATCATCATCAAAAGGCATATCTGCAGCATCCCCAACTTGTATGTGGACCATGTCCAAATGTGAAGTAGCTTATTTAGCTAGTTCTACCATCTCTGGTTGTATATCAAAACCATCTACTGATTTTGCACCATATTGCGCAGCAGTAACACACCAGTTTCCAGCTCCACATCCAATATCAAGGACTCTTTTACTAGGCACCGAGCTGTCTAGTTCTTGGTTAAGAGTAGAATCAAGAAAAGCAGCTCCAATTGTACCATATCTACTAGTAGCAAACCTTCTGACTTTGTCAGCTCCATATCTTGTTCCATCAGAAAGATGTCCACCAACCACAAATACTGTCTCACTGGTAGCCATAGTAGAAAGCTTTGTACTAATGTAAATGTAACAACGTCTATATATAGTCCTCACAATATAAATATTCCACTGATCATGTTTAGAGATTTGCAATGGCTTCTTCCATGTAGAAGGCTCTTTCTGAGAACTTCAATGCTTCTAAATGGCAAGGTATACAAGTAGCTTCCTGTTGACAGATGGTTATGTGATGATAAAATTATTACCTCAGAGAAGTTGTGAAGTCATATATAGAAACAAAAGATCGTATTGATCATACTATTATGATTATGTACAAAACTACATCGTATGTAGGTGTACTACTCATGGCCCAGGAATTGAGGCCTAATATAGGCTTGGTTTCTATGCTGTTATTAAGCTAATTCACATAATATAAGGACACTAGTGAGAATTCAAAGTGTTAAAATTAACACATACTAGCAGAAGGTGGGCCTGGCACTAAGTAAGGAATTTGCATTCCCCATGATGATGATGTCATGACTAATTCTTAATATTGCTATGAGCTAGAGAGTTTGTATAATTTTATAGATCATAGATAGCATTTTGTATGATGTTTCCTTGAGCAAAAGACTTTACTCCTATGCATACATTGCTCTAGCGGCTGACCTATCCAATATCAAATACTTGCTCTATGTAGCTATATGTATACTCCAGACAAGAGCTAAATATATGCTTAGCTGATTTATCGTCAAGCATGTGTATGCATGTAGCACAGTTCACACTCATACCCAACTTGTAAGAAAAACAGGTTCTTTAGCTGCTGAGATTATTGTACTTCATGATAGGGATACACATTGCTAGCATATGCAGTGTCTTAAATAAAAAGTGGCAAGGCACCAATATATAGTTATGCTTTTCAGACTTCACCACATCAATAGAACTCAATTCAATTAGCATGCAGTCAGTTGTTTAGTAAAAGAAATACGAGATGTGCAAGATGCTAGCTATAACGTAATTATACCAATATAGACATCTTGTCACTGCATGGCACTATAGTAGTTCATGTATGTACATGAAAATATACTCGAAGGGTCAACACAGCAAGGTAAGGTGCATGGAGATAAATGCTACTGAAATGATTAGGACCACTGGTGCTTTTACAGAGCTGGACTTGCTGTATAAACGGTTAATATATACAGTAGTAGTAAATAATAGCCATGTATTACATTTTAAATTTTCAGTCCAAATTTTTGTTCGTCTCAAAATTTCAGCAAGGCAAGCGAGCACTGATTGCCACTACAGATTATATGAAGCTTCATTTTGTGTTGATGTAAGCACTGTCCGGTAATAGTGTGGATGTTGCATACTATATAAGGGAATTAATAGAACATGGCCATGAGTAGTCATTTACTATATATATGGGATAGCAGTGAAAGACCAGTGCTGATTACAAAATCTTCCATAACAATGTATAGATTTACACAAAGCTGCCTTTGAAGTCTGATCACATACAGGGACAGTAGTCATAGGCTATATATATCTGTCAGATTTGAGATCATGTACGTGGCTATTTACATTTGCTGTTTACATTTGTTTAGGAATAAGTGCTTTTTGTACACACATAATTATTATTAATAGAAATATATTAGGTGAATGTATAGCATTGAAGAGGCAAGCCTACTTGAAATCTATAGTCTTATTGCATGTTTAGTTGCAAGGATAGTGATGACTTATTCGGTACTGACAGTCGCATGTTGTACTCTAATATCTATGGTTGTACTACATCAGTCATATATACACTAAGCTGATAATGACTCATTGATGCATGTTGAGTTGCCAAATGAAAGTACATTAATTTAAAAGCTAAATGATCAAGACACACGGTAGTGTGTCGTGCGGCCCAAGAAGCCGGCGCGCCACACCGTGAGTATATTGACAGGAAGAACGAAAACGTCATTTTCACACCTTTGTATCTCGGTGATCACTTATCTGATTGGAACCAAATTTGCGACACAGTTGCCCGCCAGCCAAGGGAGTCTACATTCTAAATTTGAAGGCAATCGCTCCAGCCATTTCCGAGATACGAGCTGCCAAAGTTTCGTTTTTTTTTCTTCGTTTTTTTTCTTCTTCGTCTTTTCGCACACTTGCAAAAATTGCTATAACAAGCAAACGCGTACTCCGATCGCCTTGAAATTTGGCACACAGAAAGGGAGTCCAAAGGCGAATCCTAGCATCAAATTTGGTACAAAGCTGATGAATGGTTCAGGAGTTATGACCGATTATTCGCGTAAAACAAGATCGATTTGTTGTTACGCCTACAGGGTAAACCGCTTCATGGAATGAGTTGAAAATTGCTATGTAGATGGAGTAACCATCGCAGGAGTGCCTTTTGGTGGTTTGAAAGGAATCAAGATAAAGACCACGGAGATATGACACAAAACCCAACCTGTGTCACAATTACGCGATCGATTTTTATGAATAAAAAAGTATTAGTTTTCACGCCTACTAGGCAAACCGCTTAGAGCAATGAGCTGAAAATCGGTGTATAGCTGGAATAATCTTCATAGAAAGTCCTTGCAGTAGTACAGAAGAATCGGATTACAAACCACTGAGTTATGATTCGAAAGCCAATTCCGTGTAGCAAATGCGAGATCGAGATACTCTAATAGAACAGTCACCCTAATAGAGCATTCGGCTAATTTATTTACTCCATTATAGAATTTTATTACATCACAAGTTATTCTGTAGGGAGTTCAGCTGCAAACAGTTAATCTTATAGACAGTTCAGCAAGAAGCAAGTCACCATGTGGAGAGTTAAGCAAATATATCACTATAGAGATTCAGAATATTACAAGTCACACTGAAGAAAGTTCAGCTATAAAAAAAGTCATGCACTGTGTAGAGAATTCAGCTACAATTAAGTCACTCTCTAGAGAATTCAGTTACACAGAATTCAGCTACACACAAGTCACTGTGGAGAGAGTTCAGCTACAAACAAATTACGCTTTAGAGTGATCAGCTACAAACAAAACACTTTGCAGGGTGTTCAGCTGCAACAAATCAACCTTTAGAGCGATCAGCAATGAACAAATCAACACAAATCTACCTGTAGAGAGATCAGCTACAAACAAATCACCCTGTAGAGAGATCAGCTAGAAACTACACACAATGTAAGGAGTTCAGCTACAAACAAATTACCCTGTAGAGAGATCAGCTACAAACTAGACACAAAGTAAGGAGTTCAGCTACAAGTAAATTACCCTGTAGAGAGTTCATCTACAAACAAATCAACCTGTAGAACAATCAGCTAGAAACAAATCACCCTGAAGAGAGGTCAGCTACAAAAAATTACCCTGTAGAGAGATCAGCTAGAAATAAATCACCCTGAAGAGAGGTCAGCTACAAAAAAATCACCCTGTAGAGAGATCAGCTACAAACAAATTGCCCTGTAGAGAGATCAGCTACAAGCAAAACACCCTGTAGAGAGTTCAGCAACAAAGAAACCACCATGTAGAGAGTTCAGCTACAAACAAATTACCCTGTAGAGAGATCGGCTACAAACAAATCAGCCTGTAGAGAGTTCAGCTAAAACAAATCAACCTGCAGAGAGATCAACTACAAACAAATCACCTTATAGAGAGTTCAGCTACAAATAAATTACCCTATAGAGAGATCGGCTACAAACAAATCAATCTGCAGAGAGATCAGCTACACACAAATCAACTTGTAGAGAGATCAACTACAAACAAATCACCCTGTACAGAGATCAGCTAGAAACTAGATACAATGTAAGGAGTTCAGCTACAAATAAATCACCTTTTAGACAGTTCAGCTACAAATAAATTACCTTGTAGAGAGATCGGCTACAAACAAATCAACCTGCAGAGAGATCAGCTACACACAATTCAACTTGTAGAGAGATCAGCTACAAACAAATCACCCTGTAGAGAGATCAGCTAGAAACTAGACACAATGTAAGGAGTTCAGCTACAAGCAAATCACCGTGTAGAGAGTTCAGCTACAAACAAACCAACCTGTAGAGCGATCAGCTAGAAACAAATCACCCTGAAGAGAGGTCAGCTACAAAAAATCACCCTGTAGAGATATCAGCTAGAAACAAATCACCCTGAAGAGAGGTCAGCTACAAAAAATCACCCTGTAGAGAGATCAGCTTGAAACAAATCACCCTGAAGAGAGGTCAGCTACAAACAAAACACTTTGCAGAGAATTCAGCTACAAACAAATCAGCTTGTAGAGAGATCAGTTACACACAAATCAACCTGTAGAGAGATAAGCTAGAAACAAATCACCCTGTAGAGAGTAGCTACAAGCAAAACACCCTGTAGAGAGTTCAGCAACAAAGAAACCACCATGTAGAGAGTTCAGCTGCAAACAAATCACCTTATAGAGAGTTCAGCTACAAACAAATCACCCTGTAGAGAGATCAGCTAGAAACTAGACACAATGTAAGCAGTTCAGCTACAAGCAAATCACCCTTTAGTGAGTTCAGCTACAAACAAATCAACCTGCAGTGAGATTACCTACAAAAAAGCACCTTGTGCAGAGTTCAGCTACAAACAAATTACCCTGTAGAGAGATCGGCTACAAACAAATCAACCAGTAGAATGATCAGCTACACACAAATCAACTTGTAGAGAGATCAGCTACAAACAAATCACCCTGTAGAAAGATCAGCTAGAAACTAGACACAATGTAAGGAGTTCAACTACAAGTAATTCACCCTGTAGAGAGTTCAGCTAAAACAAGTCAACCTGCAGAGAGATCAGCTACAAATAAATCACTTAACAGACAGTTCAGCTACAAACAAATTACCTTGTAGAGAGATCGGCTGCAAATTAATCAACCTGCAGAGAGATCAGCTACACACAAATCAACTTGTAGAGAGATCAGCTACAAACAAATCACCCTGTAGAGAGATCAGCTAGAAACTAGATACAATGCAAGGAGTTCAGCTACAAACAAAATCACCCTTTAGTGAGTTCAGCTACAAACAAATCAACCTGCAGTGAGATCACCCACAAAAACGCACTTGTACAGAGTTCAGTTACAAACAAATCACCCTGTAGAGAGATCAGGTAGAAGAATTCACCTTGTAGAGAGTTCAGCAACAAAGAAACCACCATGTAGAGAGTTCAGCTGCAAACAAATCACCCAGTAGAAAGATCAGCTAGAAGAAGTTACCTTGTAGAGAGTTCAGTTACAAAGAAACCATCATATGGAGAGTTCAGCTACAAAGAAATTACCCCGTAGAGAGTTCAGCTAGAAGAAGTCACCTTGTAAAGAGTTCAGCTACAAAGAAACCATCATGTACAGAGTTCAGCTACAAAGAAACCACCTGTACAGAATTCAACTACAAACAAATTACCCTGTATAGAGATCAGCTAGAAGAAGTTACCTTGTAGATAGTTCAGCTACAACAATTCACCCTGTAGAAAGATCAGCTAGAAGAAGTCACCTTGTAGAGTGTTCAGTTACAAAGAAACCATCATGTAGAGAGTTCAGCTGCAAACAAATCACTCTGTAGAGAGTTCAGCTACAAAGAAACCGCCATGTAGATAGTTCAGCCTCATACAAACCACCTTGTAGAGAATTCAACTACAACAAATCACCCTGTAGAGAAGAAGTTACCTTGTAGAGAGTTCAGCTACAAAGAAACCATCATGTAGGGAGTTCAGCTACAAAGAAACCACCATGTAGAGAGTTTAGCTGCAAACAAATCACCTGTAGAGAGTTCAGCTAGAAACAAATCACCCCGTAGAGAGATCAGCTGGACAAAGTCACCTTGTAGAGAGTTCAGCTGCAAAGAAACCATCATGTAGAGAGTTCAGCTGCAAACAAATCACCATGCAGAGAGTTCAGCTACAAAAAAATCACCCTGTAGAGAGTTCAGCTAGACGAAGTCACCTTATAGAGAGTTCAGCTACAAAGAAACCATCATGTAGAGAGTTCGGCTACAAAGACACCACCATGTAGAGAGTTTAACTGCAAACAAATCACCTGTAGAGAGTTCAGCGAGAAACAAAATACCCTGTAGAGAGACCAGCTAGAAGAGGTTACCTTGTAGAGAGTTCAGCTACAAAGAAACCATCCTGTATATAGTTCAGCTACATTTCAAGTCACCCAGTAGAGAGATCAGCTGCAAAAAAATATCCTGTGGGGAATAATGGGCATGTAATAAATATATGTATATAATTTGTATAATTACTAATAAAATCAAAAATAATTGAAGTACTAAAATTCTTCTTTAAGTTCTTTTCTTCTTCCTGTAGTAAAGAAAAAAACACATGGGTTAAAAAAAGCCCCAAAGCCAGCCATAGGCCGGCTTTGCAGTATACAAATACAAAAAGAAGTGATATCTAATCAAAAACAGCCAAGCTGTAAGAAAAGGTGCGGCCCCCAAAAAGGCCATGGTGAAAAAAGATGTGAAATCCAAGGTGGCGGCCAAGAAATGGCTGTGATGGTAGGTTAATGGTTACATTTTAATAACGACAATTCAGGTGAATTTTGTGCCGCTTGGTCTTGGCACCAAATTCACCTGAATTGTTGTTATTAAAATGTAACCATTAACCTACCATCACAGCCATTTCTTGGCCGCCACCTTGGATTTCACATCTTTTTTCACCATGGCCTTTTTGGGGGCCGCACCTTTTTTTTACAGCTTGGCTGTTTTTGATTAGATATAGTTTACATACAATAACTAACAGTCACAATTTCAAAAATAACGTTTGTGTATCAGTCATAGTATAGTTAACTAAGGCTTTGACACATGATAGACTAAAGCTGTTGGATATTTGACATAATCTGTGCTAAGTGGAATTGCAGGATCTGAGTTGTTGTAGATGACCCTTTTGTCTTCTTTGAAAATTTTTAAAATTCCATAGAAACTTTTGGGTTTGATTATGTCTATCCGATGCTATCAAGCTGTAATGTGAGACTGGTGATATTTCAGCATGAAAGCCCAAATCTTTATGGCCCCTACTTTACTACCATTTTGTATGATAAGAAGACTTTTGTGTCCTGACATTACTTTGTAATTGATGGTGGTGGTTCTTGTGTGTATTCTTTAATGACATGTATTAAGAAGGAACAATTTCTACACTATAATTATTGCTGAAACTAATAAATTACTGTCTGTCCTGTAAGTAACTTACTGTACATAACATTTTAAGTGTAGTACAGTATATATGCATGTGTTTAGGAAGTAATGTATAGGTGTATATAACATTAACAATGTTATAATGAAACTCACTTTTACTGTTTATTAAAATAGCCTACATGGTTGTATATATTGTTATCTACATAATTATGAAAGTATAATGTTGTACTTCCCCACAGCAAATCAGCCATTACGTGCTACATCATATTGTATGGCAAACTTTGAGACACCACAAAAAACTGTTAATGTTACATTAATCAAATCACTTAATTCATCACTGAGTTTTGAAGAAATTGAAGATGATATATTCAACTGTCGTGCTAATATTAACTGCGGTAATGGATATCAGAGTAAGGTATGAGATATGTCTTGTATGTGAACTCTGCATTCAGCTTATGGCATGTAGCAAAACTGTCCATTTCGTGCACCAATGGGTTTGAGAGGTGGATGGAACTTTTCTGTTCCTCTGAATGAATCATGGTGCACACTACTAGTAGAGTATCATTATTATGATGGTCGTCGCATAAGAATGCTTTTTACTGATGACAGTTGCTCATTTTCAGGTAAGTGTATGCATAAAATGCACACAATAAAAATTACATTAAGGTAATGAAAAGTGCCCACAGGCTTTCATACATAGCATATCAACACATCCAACAAAGCCCACTCATGTCCAAGCAACTGTAGCTACATGTTTTCTGACTATATTCTGAGATGTTTTTGCTTTGATGATTTATAAAAGCTGATGTATAGCTATCTATAATTAAAGTATTTATGAACAGTATATAATTATTATTATGTATTGTGAAAGAATGATGCTGTTTACAATGAAACCTGTTAATCAGGGCACTTGAAAATGAGGGAACCTGTGTAATCTGGACACTTGGTAAAGTCCCAATTGACATCAGAAATCAGGACACCTTGATAAATAATCAGTTTTGACAAATTTATCGTGATAGGACTTTGGCGAGAAAAAGTTTGGCAAATTTTTTTAGTACAGTACTAATACAGATTTTTATTGGACAAACGATTTGGTGGATTTAGTTTGGCGAAACACTGCTCACTCACCAACTTTCTTCCACCAAACTTTCTGACAATACAGTATAATACATTACAATGTGTTGTGTACTATACATTAGTACAATGATTTAGTTAACTATTGTAAATCTGCCTAAATTTTTAGTACCAGTAGTAAATGTTTCTTTGAACAAGACAATGGAAATCAGAGTTGTGGGGAACCCCTATGAAATACAATGCTTAGTGAATGCTGAAGGAGTTAGTGCCAGTATTGTTAGCATTAGCTGGACTGGACCTAATGGTACTATCACAAATGACAACAGATTAACTATCACTCCAAATATCTCCAATGGTACTGACCATATTAGTACTTTACAATTTTCATACCTCAGTGAAGATGATGAGGGGTTGTATGAGTGTAGTGTAGACATTCATGGACTTGAAACTAACATATCATCACAGTCAACCAAACTAGAAAATATCACTAGTAAGTTTATGTGTAAGTAATACATGCACCATATAGTGGGTTACTTTCAAGAGTAAAACCTTTTGCAGATCACCAACAATTTTAAATTTTGAGAGGGAAAATTTTGCAATTATGCTCCACATCCTATACAATACTCAATTCATATTACATACATTCATGATTAGTACAGGTTGTAGCTGAAAATTGTGAAATCACGTTGCTTCTGGATCTTTCAGTGCAATGAAGGAACAAATGTTAGTGGGGACTAAATTGTTGAGGCATAAAACCACAGCTTGTATGCTTGGTATTTGTCACATTTTGTAACAGTGAATTAATGACATAACTATTGGATGTAGTGTTTTGTAATATGATTGAAGTAATAAAAAAACTGTTTTACATTTCTACTGTTCACAGTGATGTTATGTGTTCTCTAGTTCCCACTCCTAATGTAATTGTGACTGCTCTAAACAATCAACAAGTGGGTGATCCACTATTATTAGAATGTAATGTAACTGCAGTGAGAGGTATCACTAGTAGAGTGGACATTGTATGGATTACCAATGATGAGGTAGTGAGAAGAGTTGATGATATATCAGGGGAAACTGTAGACAACTCAGTAGTGTACAGTGATACTTACAATTACAATAATGGGTCAATACTGAGTGAAGATGATGATGGCACAAAGTGCCAATGTTTTGTAACAATTAACTCACCTACATCAGTCAATGCTACTGAGTATCAGATTTTGAATCTGACAAGTGAGATGTAAAACAGATTTTTGTATTATAATTATTGGATTTATGTATAATGTGCCACATTAAATGTCTCTGAAAAGCATACACATGTTGCATTTCTTGCTCATGCAAATTTCTTGCTCATTTCTTGCTCAATAACATTCAAATCAATGGTTATAGCCCAAAACAAGTTTGTTTAAAATTTGGGGTTTCTTTTGTGCTTTACAAACACTTGGTAAGGTCTCAGAAGTTGTTGATGTGAGGGGTGAAGAGGTCCATATATGGGAAACACACTGGCACATGGCCTCTCTCCCCAAAAATTACAGCTTCACGATTCATTCAATTTTACAAATATGTACAATGTATAAATAGATGTAATCATTAGCCTTATAACCTAAAGCATTTGCAACTGAGCCATACAGTTTTTGGCATTTCAAACAAAAGCTGATTTTGGCTCTTACAACAATGCACCTATGTGATAACGACACAGCATTTAAGTACAGAGTAGGAGTCAAGGCTGTTGCATTGGTGTTATACATAAAGGCAATAAAGATTGGCTAGAATTTTTTTTACATTACAATTATTATGTATTTTGGATTTTTTATGACGGTCTTTAGAGTACTTGATCATTCCATTAGAGTATGTCAATCTTTAGCTGACTTTTAAAACTCTTAATTGAAAGGTTATTAGGAGAATATAGACATGCATGTATGAATCCATGTGATGTGATGTGTGTGTGTGTGTGTGTTTATGTAACAACTGATTTGCATCTAGTCTCATAGATTATGGGATTAGCATTTCTTATTATGCTTAATTCTGTTTACTTCAACTGCAGTTCCCACTCCTAATGTAACTGTGACTGCTCTTGACAATCAACAAGTGGGTGATCCACTATTATTAGAATGTAATGTAACTACAGTGAGAGGTATCACTAGTAGTGTGGACATTGTATGGATTACCAATGACAAAGAAGTTGAAAGAGTCAATAATGTATCAGGGGAAACTGTTGGCAATTACTCAGTATACAGGAGTATATACAACGATAGTGGAATATCACAAGATAATTATAATAGAACATATCAATGTTCTGTCAATATTTCAGTAGTCAGTGCTACTGACACATTTCTCTGTAAGTTATACATTAATTTTGTTGTGGTTGTGCAGTAATTAGCTAAGTATAAGATCCTATGATTTGCTCTTTTAGGAATTTGTGGATTTGATATTTGACATCTTAAGTTGAGTTTTGCTGCTTACGTCATCACTTGAAAAATCTTTAACAAAACATACTGTACGGTGTGACCATAAAATACATCTATTATATGTAGTTTCACATTCACAAGGTGTTTTCTTTGCCAATATTTCTTTCTATTTTGTTTTATAATAATTATAAGTACTCTATGCTCTAGATATGGCTTCAGTTACAACATCTACAAGTACACCTGGACCCTCCCCCTCTACAGGTACGTGTGTTGATATTAAACTGCAACAGATGTTTAGATTTCTATGCTGAATGTCTCACCTGTTTACTGCTCATATGCACAGATTACTAAATATGACGTGTGCTATTGGAATAGTAATGTATGTATAAATGAACAAAATATTTGTTTCAGCTCCCACTTTTGAGATATCTATACTACTTTCCTTTCAGCAACTGCTATACCATCTATTGCTTCTGTGGTCTGTCTGTCTGTCCAACAAGTCTGGCTTCATGTTCATGTTTAAGAGAGGAAACATCTGTATAAACATTTCTTAATTTCAAGATATACTTGTTACAGAGAGGTTCCACTCTATAGTAATCAACATAGTTTCCTATTATGACTATGTAATCTAATTTTTAGGACTTCCACCACAACCAACCACTGAAAGTACATCGTCAGGTTTGTAAACTTTGTCTATGAATATTATAACATTTTACCATACTAGACTATTCTGTTGCTGCACTGATAATTTCAGCTATTATTGCTGCTATTTTAGTAGCGATTACTATAGTTCTCCTATTGGTGTTTATCAAGAAGAGGTATGCAATTAATGTAACTATGTCAGTGATTTTATTGTATAATTATCTTATAATATGAGAAATACGTACAATCTGTATGCTATTGCTATAAGAGATGGTTTAGGATACTTACTGTAGAGTGTATCTGGTTAAAACATTTGATAGAACATAATGCACACATGATCGCATATAATTCATCCTTTATCCAGGGAACTGCACCTTAAATTTGCAAATAGTGACAACACTGATGCAGTGTCTGGCACAGTAAGTGATGGTATAATGTGTATGAGTATGTGTGTCATACTGAACTATTTATCTTACTGACAATGTGATCTGGGTGCTAAAAATACCAAATATGAATAATCAAGAATGTCTCCAGAAATTAGAAGCTTAGGCACAATTGACTATACTATTGGAATATCTCAATCTTTGCATACCAAATTCTCTTCATTGAAACTTAGTTTCCTAATTTTTATGATGGCATCTGCCTCAATGGTAGCTACACTACTTATAACTAAAAAGAAATGAAAGAGAACTGTGCAGTTTCTATTTTACTCTAACTATGGTATGTATTGTTTAGATACTGTACTTGTATGGGTTACTTTACTACTAAATTTGTTTAATTCAACCCACAATCCTATCTACCAATTTTATTCCATTGTAGGCACCTTCAATCTGTGCTAATGACTACTTTTCAACAATTGGTCGAGAGGCTCCAAGTACTTGTGAGTATATTGCTGCATATGAGAAAGTAGAAGGCTGGCTAGATGATGCACACAAGTTAGGACAGATCAAGGAAGAATGTAGCACAGAAGATGAGATGTTAAAGACTGTATATGGACAGAGCACCAAAGATTCCTGTTATCACAGTAATTCAAGCTTTCGTGATGGGTCTTATATTTCAGATGAGAATAGTGGTAATCAAGTTGACTTAGCATTCAACCAACTCACATCAGAAAATCTTGTCATGATGGGGAAAAGTAACTCTGATGTTACAGAACAACTGCAACCTGAGGCTGAATTTGAGAACAAGGATGAAAACAGTATTGAAAAGACAGAGATGTCTTCATACTACTGTGGTGAAGAAGATCGATTTGATGGAGAATATGCATATGTTGACTCTAATGTTGCCAAGCTACAAGAACATGCCAGTTCACACAACGCATGTGCAGATATTACTGGAGTACAGGAGCATTTGCAAACTGTTGACAATGAAATATTCCAGACCACTTCCGAGAAAGATCCTTTTCCATATGTTGGACTTATTCATGGTGACAAAGTTGGTGATGTACATTTAAGTATCAATCCACAGTTTGTCAACAACAAAATAACAAAGATTTCCACTGATAATTCTAATGATTCTTCAGTAGACACAGCATCAGTTGATTTATTAGCTGACACCAGTAACGTAGAAACAGTTGAGACCATTTCTGAGAGTGATTGTTTTGAACACATCGACGCAAACAATGCTTCTTCAGTCTCTTCATTAGAAAATATACTAGCGAACACAACGCATTCTACCTCCACTTATCATATAGAGGACACCATGCAACTCAACCAATTGTCTAACGAATTCACTGCTGCTATCAACATTAATGTAGATCCCTTTCCTTATGTTGAAGCAGATACACCAATTCTTACATCATCTAATCTTCCAAGTGACACAAATATTGATTACATTCCACAGAATGAGAACTGCCACACTCTTGTTGAGCACAATATAGACGGAAAAGCTTTAGTTCTTTTAGTAACAAATCTACCACCCAACGAGCACTGTATTTCAGCTTCAAACAGTTGTACAGCAGGAGACGCATGTAATGAGATCAATGTGATATCACTAACCCATGATAATATGAGTCTCTCACCAACATTATCTAATGGCCACTATTCAACTGTAATGGTGGGAGAATAATGCATAATAGAATCAGCAACACAACAATTGCATACCTACAACTAGACTGAGTCATGTTGCACGTACACAGACACACACACACATCCATGTACATCAAAAATAAAAATAAATCTCTCAACACTTCAATGTTATTTGTAATTTTCCTACTTTAGTTATATCCTTTGTAGTTGCACCCAGTTGTACATTTGTATCATCAATAAATGCATATAATTTATGTGTAATTTGCAATTTAAATTTTACTCTGTTTCAGCTGTGGAATATATATCACACCATTTATGTATAACATGCTAGTAGCTGCTAGAAAACTTGATGATAGTATCCACCAGATCAAAGTAGCTACCACACAACTGCAACTGTTAAGGGTGTATCAGCAAGTTGTGTTTTTCTTGTACACAATTACTGCTTATACATGTGATCATGATCAGATAGATATATATACAGTGGAACCTGTCTATAATGGTCACCTTGGGACCAGATATATCTGGCCTTTATATACAGGTGGCTGTTATAGAGAAAACCTGTATAAGGTGGTCAGCAGCATTTTAGTGGCTATGGCCGTTATAAATGAGTGATTATTATTAAGAGGCTCGCGCCAACCGCAATGTAGTAATACTTTAGTACAGAAAGGACAAGGTGAGCTTGTTATAAATGTTGGTTATAGCTATTGAATACGTTTAAGCAATGAAGCCTGATAGATTATATAGTATTCATTGAAAGGCAGGAAGTGTGATAATTGTGCATTAATTGAAATGGTGCCGTAGTGCCAGACAGTTGGCTTAACCATAGATTAACAAGCCACCATAAAAGGTAGCGACCGCTATATGAAGGAGAAAGTTATGTATACAGTGATTCATAGGTGAATTCTCGGTTGGCCGTTATACGCGTTAGACAGGTGACCGCTTAATGCAGACAACAATGCATACATTTGTATGGGAAAATATTTGGGACCTCGTGTCCATGGCCGTTATGCAGAGGTGACCGCTTAATCCAGGTGACCGTAACACAGGTTCCACTGTATATATATACATGTTTATCAAACATCTACCAAATGTGGTTTTGCTACAATAAAACTAAGTGCATATAAAAGTATTATGATCCCACAAGAGTCTGCAAGAAATCATGTACACTATATAATATGACGGTGCTTTGCAGGATATGTACGACATGCAAACATCGCAATTATTGATGGCTAAGAGTACAGATGAAAAAGACTAGTATATTATGACAACAGACTGAGATATTCCAGTAATTAGATATTTTGCTAGTATATCTATAGTTTGTGCCCACATTCCTGGTTCAAACAGGCCCGGTCACATGCACACAGCCTTGGTTATTACTATGTGATAGTGTAGTACACACAAGCACCAATGCACAATTACCCTATTAGTCTTTATATTATACTAATACATTTACGACATACTGTTTACTAAAACAATGACATTATTAATATTACTTGATGACTGTAGCAAAAAATATTCATATATACATAATATGAACTTTATATGTAAGCTATTTTTTTTAAATCATAGCCCAATAGACAACTATTCACCAGATAGTCCTATCTTGTCAGACAACTCACATGCAGGATTAGCCAAGGAATCAACTCGTTCTAGGTAACTGACTCTATTTTACAGAGAAGTAGATGAGTCTTATGGCAGGCCAGGCCAGGAACCAACAAGATAAGGGCCACACTCAAGCTATGATCAGGGAGAAATGTTCTCTATGTAAAGAATCTGTCTATGAATGATCTAAATGGATTGTATAAATCAGTGAAAATGAGACGTAGTGGCTCAATACAAACATGTGTTATTACAATGACTGCATTGTTAGTATATATTGCCTGCTCAATCTATTACAGTACCTATGAATTTTCATTGAATGTATATATATAGTTAGATGGTTGATGCAAGCTGGGAGGGCCATAAGGTGAATGTTCTTCTGCATCCTCCAAATCTGCCTTGATAATAAAACCTAACATGAATACAGCTTCTCTGTGCATAGCTAGTGTCCTGTATGGTACCACACATACATAGTTGAAGGTGGAAGGATGTGGGAAGGGGGTGCATTTACCCAGATTCTCCCATGCTGGATCAGCCATTGCATAGAAGTGTCATTATATTTATGATTCCAAGTTACAACAATACACAACTAAATATAGTCAAGACATTCATGATTTAATGACTATTGTAGGAGTCTGCTATGGTATTGCAATGTCTTCCATGGTAAGTATAGTTATATAGTGTTGAATACTTTTAAAACTACTATTAGATGTTTAGTGTACATTTGAATGCTATACATATAGCTACCTTCCTACAGTAAGCTCTACATAGCTGGCTATGACAGATCAAAGGTGATATATAGACTGCATACTCTGAAATACAACCAACAGTTGTTTGATGTACCACATATACCCCTAACCACTTTCTATATGGTCAAATTACCAGAAATTCCAATTGAAGCAGTCCAAAGAAGTGATGGAGGAGATTACAAGAACTTATTGGACATTATTGGCTTCATTCATTGGTTACAGGGATGAATACCTAGTTTAAGCCCTTGAGAAAAAGTGGTCTGATTTCACCTGATAATCCAATTGTGCTCACTGACCACTCATAAGAGTACTTCAGTGAAGTGTACGTATTATACACTGGCAAAGATGAATTTATTTGATCACCCAAAGTTAAAGTTGGAACTATAAGGCCGATAGTTAAGCATTGTCTACTGGAGTTGAGCTCATCCATATTTTGTTGATTTAGCTACACAAAACTTCTACAAATTTTATGGATAACTACAGATTTAAGTAACTAGTTAACTGAAAATTATAATGAAGATGTGTGTTTTATTTACTGTTGCATGGAGCACAGCAAGGGGGGGAGGGGGGGGGGGGGATAAAGTTTAACGGACTTTTAAACCAAGTAAATGTTTGAGTGAAGTCATGTATGCAACGTAACGCAACAATCATATGGAGACATTAAAAAGGAACAGTGGTGCACTAATAAGAATATCAGTGCACATGCAGTAACATATGTTCATTTATGGAAAGAGAGGAGGATGACCAACTAAATGTTCCATTAGACATATGTCCTTTGCAATGGCACAAGCATACAAGGAAACCAAATAATAGCCTTAAGCGCCCCCAAAAGAGTTATGTCTCTATACCATGCTGCTACATGTGTCATGTTTCAACCACAGGGCCAGTCAATCCTTGACAGCATTGTTATCACTTCCTAGATGCTACAGCAATAAGAGAACACCGGAAAAAGGGAATGCAAACACCTTTCAACCAGCTGTAGGATAATTCACTTCACTCACTTCACTGTTAAACCCAATACAGATATACAGTAAGTACGCCGAGTTGTGTTGTGGTTTCCTTTCTGTGGCAAATGTCTGTTTATCAAAATTAGTGCTTATATATATATATATTATGGCCTCAAAATAAGAATCAAGTCGAGACCTTGTACACATACCAAACTACTACCACAATTATTAGCTTGTGGGAGGCAAAGTAAGAGTAATGTATTAACAGCCAGAAAACAAACGTAAGAATGAGTGATCAATATTAAGAGAAAAATAAAACTGTAACCTGTGAAATAATAAACATTCTAAAAGGTGACAACAACCCGGTTAAATAAAGAATAATATAAAACTGACCTAGTGCTGACAGTAGTAAAATAGAGACAAACACTTTTATTTGTTACTGGTGCACTTTTTTGCTATGTTGATGTTACTTTGCTGCATGTTCTTAACAAATTGATTGCTAATCTGTCAGTGACTATAATCGCAAGTAATTCTGGGTGATTACCTTAATTACATAGCACACTATAAGTATCTATCCATAATTTCTGTAAACAATTTTTCAGGTCATTGATCATACATGTGGACTATTAAATGGAGGGATTATGCATCACTTATATTTCTCAAACATCCCACTTGGTTGGGATGAGCTCATACTATTGAGAATTCATCATCTATAGTAGCTACATCTCAATTTATAATATTAGGCATTCATAGTATAAGTATCAGCTCACAGCCGACTAGGTACTATTGTCTGATTTTGTGTGCAAAACTGCTTGAATGCAAGTTACAAAAATGATCATGCCTGTCATCACAGCACTGAGTTGTGTTTATTATAGTGATGTGACTACTGTAGATCTTGTGTAACATATAGCTACAACTTCAACTACTATTGTGGTTCCCACTACTGGACATTTTGTCATGAAAAAATGTTCAACCTGCAAAAAGTAAAGTTTTTATTGGGTGGCCACAATGAAATTTTATTTTCATAGCATTTTAATTGGGCAAATTAAAGAAACACCAATGAATAGTTACCTCCATGAAAAGTAGTTTCACAGAGTTGTCAGTGGTAATTTTTTATTGGATTTTCACGTACTATTGTTCCTTTTTGAACTGGTCAAAGACATTTACGGCTTCTGTTTTGGTGTTGTATTTAACAGTTAATGAAGGCACCCATGGCAGCAGATCACCTACCATACCAAACATTTCACTTGACGTATTGTTGCATTAGCATTGAAAAGAAACCATTATTGTACACATTACAAGTACTAGCCATATAGCATAGCAACATCCTGTTGCAAGTAGATGGTTGTAATGAAATTACATGAAGCACATGTGATCTACATACACATGTCATAAAAAGTATTTGGTTTGTAGAGAAAGTTGAGTTTCATTCTTCTGGGGAAGTAACAACATTAGTGCCATTGAAGACTATATATTCAAGAGAGTCAAATCTAAAAGAAATTGAGGCTCCTGCATAGTCTCACATAGCCAGACCACTAATTTTCTTTTTGTGTGTATATATTAGCAGGAAAAGTAGACCATCCACACACAGAGAAGAAAAGGTAGTGGTCTAGCTATACATGCAAGCGTTTTGTGTACCTGGTTACAAACCAAGTCTTTACTGAGGAATTGGAGACGGCATGCTCTTCTAAACCTCATACTACACATCTATCAGCTGCTAAACTTTTGTGCATGTATAGACTGTGATTTGTGCTTACGTGTGTCTGTTTGCATAAGGCGATTCACAGTTTATTGTCAAGGGTGTTTCAAAAAAATAAAGCATAAGAGTGAGCAGTCATTTTTCATTACAGAAACAGAAATGTGCTTTACATCAGAAGTCATTGCTGAGCTGCGCTTCATCTACTTTTTCCCACCAAGTTTTGTGATGCATAGTATTTTATACCTACATGTTCATTTTACATCTTTTTTGTGTGGCTCCTACTCTTCTCATATGAAGCCAGACTGTCTGTGAGATATACATGAACAAGTAGAGTACATCATCATAAGTTATGAAACAACATAGACTACAGTTATTATGCATTCAAGATAAATAAATAATTGATAAAGTATGGCCAATTGTCCTACAATACATGCAGTCTGACACAACTGTGCTTGATTGCTTTATTAGAACATTTGAGTGATTTGACCTTTGTATTAGGGTATTTCAATACCACAACCACCACCACCACCACCACCAGAGAATCCTATATGTATAAGCAATCTTCTTGTCCTATTGTGCGAAAATGCATACTACACATACTTCAAGATAGCTTTCACATCATATTATGATAAATTATTATGAAATTGGAGCAATCTTGAAATACCACTTGGGAGAGGGGGTGGTAATGATAAAATGTTAATTAGCTTTGTCTGGCCTAGCAGCTAACAATCATTTCTTTCTGATATCAAACACACAGTAGTGTGTCATGTGGCCCATGAAGCCAGAGTGTACCACACTGTGGCTATATTGACAGGAAGAAAGAAATCACAATTTTCACACATAATATTATGTAGCTCCATGATACCATAACCGATTGGAACAAAATCTGCTGTAGACATGCCTGTCATGTAGGGGAGCCCACAATGCTAAATTTGAAGGAAATCGCAACACTCGTTTCTGAGATACGAGTGGCCAAAAGTTTCAATTTTCTTTTTTGATGATGATGAGAGATGTCTTATTTTATTAAGACAATATACAGCATGAGTATAGGGGTCTAGACATAGGGGCACCATGCACTGATGCCCACAGGATAGTCAGTACAGGAGCCCTAGTTGGCAAGACTTACCCTATTGTACTTCTTTTTTCACACCCCTTGCAAAATCTGCCATAAAACACAAATGCATACTCCAAATTTTGCACCCTTAAATGGGCTACTCAGTACTGGTTTTGGTGGAAATCCAATCAAGATTCACAGAGTTATGACCAATTATTTGCATAAAATAACATCAAACTTCTGTCATACCTACAGGGTAGACCACTTAGAGGAATCAGTTAAAAATTGGTCTGTAGTTTTAGTAGCTATCGTAGGAATGTCTTTTAGTGGTTGAAAGCAATCAAGACTAAGACCAGAAGATACAATGCAAAAACCAACAGTGTGTAACAATCTCGTGATTGAGTTTTGTTTAATAGTACATGGAAGTGGTTACTGAACCAAAAAGTTTTATAGTTGGTTCAATAGCTGGTACACCTTATTGAACTGACTTTCGGTTCAGTAACCACCGCCTTAACATATTCAATTAACATGCCTACTAGGCAAACCGAATGAGCTGAAAATTGGTGTATAGGTGGATTAATCATTGTAAAATAAACTTTCAGTGGTTTAGAAGAATTCACAATAAAAACCACTGCGAAAACCAACTATGTGTAACAAATGCTCAATCAAGATATTCTAATAGTGCAGTCACCCTATTAGGACATTTAGTAAGCAGCAAGTCATCCTGTAGTGAGGTAGAGAGTTCAGCTACAGAGAGTTCAACTACATTACAAGTCACCCTGTAGAGAGTTCAGTTACACAACAAGCCACCCTGTAGAGGGTTCAGCTACAAAAATTCACCATGCATATATCATGTAGAGTTCAACTGTGTTACAAGTCACCTCGTATGAAGATCCTACAAACAAGTCACCTGGTAGGGAATTCATGATCAGCTACATACAAATCACCCTGTGGACAGTGTGGAGAATTCAGTAATAAACAAGTCATCTTGCAGAATGTTCAATTACAAGCAAGTTATAATTACCCAGTAGAGAGTTCAGTCACAAACAAGTCACCCTGTAGAAAGTTCAACTACAATAAAATGGAGAGTTCAGCTAAAAACAAGTCACCTGTACAAAAAATTACCCTGTAGAAGGTTCAGCTACAAACAAGTCACGCTGTAGAGAGTTCAACCACAAACAAGTCACCCAATAGAGAATTCAGCTACAAAATGAGTCATCCGGTAGAGAGTTCAGCTGCAACCAAATCACCCTGTGGAGAGATCAGCCACAAATAAGTCATCCTGTAGTGAGTTCAACTACAAACAAATCACCCTGTAAAGAGTTCAGCTACAAACAAGCAAGAATTCAGCTACAAACAACTCACCTGTAGAGTTCAGTTGCAAAAAGTCACCCAGTAGAGTGTTCAGCTACAAACGTGTGATCCTGTTGAGAATTCAGCTACAATTAAGTCACTCGGTAAAGAGTGCAGCCACAAACAAAGAAACATGTCACCTCTGTAGAGAGTTCGGCTACAAACAAGTCAACCTGCAGAAGAGAGTTTATGTGATAATTTTATACAGTAGTAACAACAAATTTGTATTATTTTTAAAATGCAGTGAAATATTTTCCACAAATAAAATGTTCTGCTCTGGATCTCTTCCTCCCCTCTGTAATTATCCCCTAGCAACCAAGTGATAGTTATTAGTAGAATAAACAAATCATGTAGTAGGTAGCTATAGCTAAACAGCTATCTCCTTGTGATTTATGTCTAATTCAAACTTCATTGTTGCATCAATAAATTTTCTAAATTTGCCATAGGAGAGATTCCACTTAGTGGACCAAGATATGGTCTCAGTAATGGTGTGAGCCCATGATGTCCACCTTAGCTTTTATTACCAAATTGTACATTGCAATAACCTTATATAGCCACGTGTGTACTGTGTGCATGTTTTGAAAACTGAGACCCTTTTTCATAAATCCAGTCACAAATAATTTTTGTATGCAATGATTTTATTACACGAAAGTTTTTGCAAAAGATTGAGATACTCTAATAGAGCAGTCATTCACACAAATCGTATGAAAATTTATTACACAAAATTTTTATTGTGAATGTTTTGCACTAAATAAAGTAAATTGTGATATTCACTATGGACTAGGGAACTCTTCTGGCATGCTATTGTTTACATATTAGTACACCACAAAGTTGTTATTAAACAATAAACATGTAAAAATGGTGAAAATGGGCATCATAAAGTATAACAGCATCAAATACTCTAAGCATTTCTAAAGGCAATAAAAAACTTCATCACTGAATCTATGAGGTTACTGTACATTTTGTGATGTTATTCACATTTTATAGATATCAGTTTGGTGATACTAAGGTAAAATTGAAGATGAGCAATATCTATGGTTGTTGTACAATTACTCTGCATACTTGTATAGCAGCACAACGCAAAAATCGTACACTTTTCATAAAAGCATGAAACTTTCGAATTCCCCTCATGGCATAATTTTTGTGGTATATATAGTGCCATCACAGATTTGACCTTTGGTGACTTTTATGGCCATTTTACCCTGGAAATGTGACCATTTTTGTCTTTATCTCCCTGAGGCATTAATTAACACGCTAAAACATGGTACCAATATAAAGATAATAGGTGATTTTATTCCAAAGTTATGATCATTTATATTACCCATGAATTTTGAGATAATTTTCCTCCCCATGGGTAATTTACACCCCAAGGGCAGGTAAACTCAGAGAATTTTGAAGATGATAAAACTTCAAAACGGAATTACCAATTAACTTCAAATAAAAACCAAGTTGTTTCATTCAACCAGACCTTTACTTTGGTACCATGTTTTAGCCTGCCAATTATAATGCTTCAGGAAGATAAAGACAGAAATGATCAAATTTCTGGGCAAAAATGGCCATAAAGGTCAAATCTGCGATGGCACTATATCAAAAAATACATGTCATGAGAAATACTATTTATGTGAAAAGTATCATGCTTTTATGAAAAAGTGCACGATTTGGCTAATTTTGGGGGGCTACGCTGCTATACCAAACTCTGCTAGTGCAACTGGCCAGCCACAATCTCACAAATCACATAATGTACTATAAACTTTGTACAGACTTTATATCTTTGCATGCTATGTGCTTCAACTAGGCCATTAGCCAACACTGAGGCATTTTGGTGTATGTTTTTACTAGATTGTTTAAATTATTCCATCCTTCCACCTCTACAAGATTAGTAGCTAAATGGAAAACCTGCAGATAACTACTGGACATTTAATTCCTACTTCATTGGCTGTGACTGCTTTATTAGAGTATCTCAATCTCACTGCTAATCTTGAGTGAGCTATGGTAAGTGGCATGGTTGCAGTGTTCTAATAGTGTAAGGGAATGCATGGCAACATGTTCTGATTGTTTAAGGGTGTGGTCACAATTGTATCGTTTTATCCCAACAAAACAAGTAACAGGTGCAGCTACTTCTTCTTACAGTAGCATAAGCAGTCTAAATACATTCCTCTAAGGAAAGTGTTGATACAGAAAACTAATACCTTCATATGGTTTTGAAGAAGTCAACTATGCAAAAGAAAAGGCAAAGCACAGAAGACAGACACTTGTTGGAACCAGAAAAAGCACATGCCATGGGTGAATTCAGTATTGTGGTGTAAGATGGTAGCAGTGTGCTGCTTCATTTGGCCTTTAGCTTTGCAGCTGTAGTCAAGCAGGCAGGCTGGCCAAATATCAGGTTTTGACAATTTTTTTTATTTTCTGTAAGTGTTTCCTTGTTTTTAATTCTGCATCAGGGTGCTTTTCATCTTCTATGATGGTTTTTAATAGCAACATTTTGGTAACATTATTGATGTATATATGTACAGTAAAATCATAATACGTATCACTCCCTATAATTATCACCATTAATTGTAGTCTGTTAGCTCCTAATCTGAGTCAGTCGGTTTTGAAAAATGTTGACTGTCAAAATTGCTGCTATCACCATCAATCTCAGCTTCTTCATCAATATGATCCAAGTTCTCTGAGATAGTGGTGTCTTGTGATACTTGGTGTTCTGGGCCTCTGGTGCAGACAATGCCATGAATTTCTGCTTCTGAGACTGGCATCCCAGCATCTGGATCAACTCCAGGAATAACAGTGATGTCACTGTCTTCATCTTCAGCCTCCTGTGGATAATATGGCATTCTGTAAAACTACCATTATATACGAACCTGAAATTTCTCCATCCATTAGCTAGCTAGTGTTCACTATGCTGTCCAAATTTGTAGGCAATAGCTTTTTTCAATCTCAAGTAACTGTGTGTCTTGTTACAACAGATAGCTAATTGCAAATGCAGTGAAACTAGTACTCATTGTGTTGTTGTGACTCCTTTATCCTTTATCACCAGTGAATTAGCTAGGGTGCTAAGACCATTTTTTGTGCACTTTGGATAAAAGCATGAAACTTGCCACATAGTTGTATTATCATAACGATAATATTTTTATAGGGAGCCACCTCACATTTGACCTTTGGTGACCTTTACACCCAATTTAATGCTTTAAAATGGTCAGTTTTTCATCTGTCTCACTTATAAATGGTTCAAAATTCACAAACTTGGTGTCAACTTAATGCTCTTGCTCTGAAGAGTACACTAACATTTAAAGAAAGTCCACAGCTTTTACTATTACAAAGTTATAGCCATTTATAAGAGCAAAAAGTAACCCTATTTTCTCCCACCCACGCAGTACGGTACTTATACATAGTGCAGATTTGTATTTTCAACATAATTATTAGATGCTGAGTTAGATATGTGATATCATTTACAATTGTAAGGTGGAACCTGTCATATAGTGACTACCTGTGTTGAGAAACCACATTTCTATAAAAGTTAACTTCAAGACATAGAATGTACGTTGTACAGTAAAACGCACTTGTCTACATAAGATAGAACACTTCGCTAAAAATGGTGCTGATGCCTATGGAATATAAAATAACCAGTAGTTACACTTAAGCATGTAGTATAATTATGTTTAGTTGTCACCCTGTAACAATGTTCCATTCTATGTGTATCCTTAAGCTGTAGCTATATACAGTATACCAAGCATTATGTTGGTGTGTTGTGATTGGTAGTACAAGGAACTAGCATTAAGCAGTGCTTACTAACCTGGTGTAATAAGATGGTAGAGGAAGTGGTAGTTTATTTACAATAGCAGTATTAACACCACTAGCCAAACAGCATTATAATGTCTGCACATATTGATCACCCCTATTGACATTACACAGTAAACTGTACAAATAAGAATTAGGAAACTATTAAGTTACTACATTCCAGACAATTTATTTTAAAATGTACAACATAAATAGTCACACTACTTTAATTTTGGACAAATGTTTTGATTTTAAAACATGACCAGTCCTATATATGGTATATATGAGCAATAAATCAATTTTACTTACGTAGTTTAGTTGCCTGTGTAGATTTTCCTATTATATATCAGTTACCGTATCACCCATTATTTTTAATTTGCTCAAAAACCTGTGTGGGGATGTTGGATTATGAAGCGATATCAAACAGGCAAAATCTTACTGTATTTCATCGGTGCAGCAAACGGTGTCAGATTACAGAGATACTCTGGATTAGATACAGGTGTTGTATTAGAGAGGTTCACAGTAACAGCTTTAAAAAATATAATAAGAGCACATGCTTGTATAGTATGATACGCACTAATATACTGAGTTGCTATTGTATAGGGTGGTTTCAAATGTTCTTCAGTGATACAGTAGATACTAATTTAAAACATTAGTGATACTATATATTTGTAAAATCTAAATAGCCTACAGCAGAAATTTCTGCAATTGCAAACTTCAGTCTACAAAACACAAGCAATTTTCTTCACTATGATGATTCAATAAAAGTAGAATCCAGAAAGCTTATATAGTCGAAATGTGTGAATTCATACAAAAACATGCAGCTAAAATTTAGTGGATCAAGAATTTGCAAAATTTACACAAATTGTACCTCATACATAAACCCGCCATTCAGAATAATGACCTGCATGGGCATATAACCCATGGCAGTCAATTATTATTATTATTATTATTACTAGGACCGCGTCACATACAACCAAGTACATACACCAACGTTGCAACCTACCCATTGGGCAAGTATAAACAGTGCAATAGGAAACACTCAGAGCAGTGTGCGTGTACCTGTGGAATGATACATATGCATACGTACACAGGCAAGGGAGGTTAGTTGGCATCAGAAACCACAATACTAAAACACAACCTACACAAAAAACCAAGTTAAGTTAGCTATATTGAAAGTAACTATATATTGTAGGTGTGACGTGTCTCTGAAGATGACTCAGCAGTGAAGTGAGGCTATGCAGAATAAGGGATATGGTGAAGGCACAATTAGCAATTGATCCCAATCAAGCCAATATGGCACAACAGACTCTGTTGTAACTAGAGGCCACTGGTGATGTACTTGTATATCAGCGGTGTGGCATTGGCACAGTGATCACAGTCTATAATATTATGCATACAGCCATGCACAACATACAGGAGATAGTTACACATTGTTGTATATGCAGCACTGCATCGGCTTCTTGTTTAGCTATTACAGACTCACAGTAGACTAGTAGTTAAGCCGAGTGGAAAATAATTCCAGCCGCCAGCAAGCCAGATGAAGGTGCCGGTATAATGAAAATAATCATCAGAGTCCAGCCGCTAGCAAGCCAGATGAAGGATGAAGATGTAGACCTATAATACAACTACCGGTACAAGTATTACATTACGCATTACCTTGCTGTTCCAGCTGGTTGTTTATGAGCGCATCAGCTGGTATTCCAACTGATCATCAGCTGGTCGTTCACTACATGATGCCTGGAACGCATAGCCTATCCTACACACAAAATACACAGTTACAAACATTTAAACATACTTGTAATGTTGTTGCTTACCAGTAAAGTGGCGCCTGACCTCTCCGCGGACGTTTACTAATCTTCTCGTTCGAGCAATTTGTAATTAAACAAGGGCGTGGTGCCGGGCGTTATATAGAATTACACGTACGGTAAAGTCATCAGCACGAACAGGCGTACTTATTATACGGTTGTGCCTTCATTCACAGGCAAATCTATCCCCGCTTAGTTCATGTCTCTAGGCCTCGTAGTTTTCTCAAACATTATTTATTTATTTATTCATTCATTATTACTGAATTTACGGACCCGACACTCACACAACTTAAACTAGTACCTTACCAACCAAGAATTGATGTATATAAATATTCCTTCCTCCCAAGAACTGTACCAGAATGGAATAGATTAGATGCTGAGATTATTGAGACTGACTGTGTTGAAGAATTTAAGCAAAAATTAGCCCCTTTTATGTATATGGTTAAGTAACTTATCGTAATTGTATATATTTTTATAGTTTATTATTGTAATTGTACATATGTATATAATTAAGTAACTTGTCGTAATTGTACATACTTATATAGTTAAGTAACTAATTGAAATTGTACACATGTAATTGCACATCAGCATTATACCCCTGGAGGGTCCTGCTGATTAACAATAAATAAATAAAATAAATAAATAATGACGTAATTTTAACCGCATTTCGTATTATTCTTACTACTTGGTGCAGACAGCACAGCTGATATTCTCAGGGGAAAAAAAAAAGCAATCATAAAATGAATTTAGCTACGTAGTTACAAAGATTACAGTTATTGAGTTCCATACAATGTTTGCAGTTCCGCTGAAAAAGAGTCAATATTGTTGCTCTCAATGATGGAACCAGATGGTAAGTTGTTCCAATCCTTAATTGATCTGGAGAAAAAGCTCTGTTGGTATGAATAGGTGGATGAGTTTGGTAGAATAAAACGATGTGGGTGATATAGTCTGGTGGATCTTGTCATTGAAATAAAATTGAGGAGGAATTGACAGTGAATAGCTATATAATTTTAAAAAGTGCTTGTAATCTGGATATTTTACGTCTCAGCTGAAGGCTTGGCCAAGAAAGATACTGTAACATATAGCTGCGACTGAGCTGAATCGATTGAATCAAAAAATAATCTTTGTCATACACGCAAACTTTTTGCCAAGTTTCATGCTTTTATCCAAAAGTGCACAAAAAGGCCTTTTTAAACAGCTTACAACCCTGACTAAACTGGCTCAGTTACCAGGTTTTTAAGCCGGGCACATGCATATTAATAACAGTACAATTCAGGCTGGAAAATCAGCATAGCACTTTACTCATGGAATAGCACCACAGACTTACACACATGTACACTGCAACAGTAAGTAACATGAACACATGCATGCATTTTATGGAATTTTGAGCACTGCATGCATGCATCAAGGTCAAAGTCAACTTGAATTCATAAGCCCTCTAAGTAGCTAGCATTTATTAGGCTTGACAGTACAAGTGCTGGAGGTTTGTAGAACACCTGGTCCTACAGCCTACATTCTCGTCCTTGGCTCAGTTCCGATCGGAAATAGCTAGCTAATCTCTTTCCCTGCCGCGCGCGAATCCGCGCGTGATCGTTATTCACACAACTTTATATAGCTACACCTCAGTTCACGGCGTTCCACTGACACAGTATCATTGCTCTTCGCTCACTTCCACCTCCAACTTTTTCCACTTAGCTATTTCTCTCCTCTAAGACACACAACTGGCCCGCGATGGTGGTTGTGGGCCACTGTCTTACTTTTTGCTCAGAGGTGGTAACGCCAGATTACGTATGTTGGGCTGCCGCATCACCGCCATCTCCTTCACTATCACTGATATAGTGATACATCCATATGCAAATGTTGCCATAATACATGCCATCCTGGCCTCAGTTCATTTATGGGTTAGGCCACACCAAGTCAAACCTTAGTTTCTGGTCACCCGCCCGCATGGAAAACTGGAACCCCAGTTTATGAGGACTATTATTAATATTACAGGCGCTTAAGTGTACGTGACCAAGGACAGTGATTTTTAAACACTGCAAAAGATCGAGATACTCTAATAGAGCAGTCACACTACCCCTAACTTTAATACTAGAATAGACAGATACTACTATAACGTTTTTGACTTGTCCTTGATTAGCTATATAGCTATTAGTAATGCTTCTGTTGCCAGTAAGTAACTTCAGTACAGTATGTATGTAGCATTGATCACTAGCCTAATGATCAGATATACCATAGCTTAAACTTTCCTAACAATTCAGATGTGGTCCTCTAATGATTAATCTAGTAACTCTTCTAGTGGATCTAAACTTGGACTTCCTTATCACTGATCACTGATATACTGACTAGAAATCCGGTAACATTTGGTGAGCTCAAACTTCAACTTTTCCATGATTAAATAATTGCAAGTATGGTCCTAAATTAACAAGTGCATGGCATCCCTTAGTTAAAACATTAACTTAGCTTTCCCACATGATCACTGAAAAACACTAGCCTGGAGCACTCAACAACTCAACTCAAAACTTTGACAGCTACTTTACTGAAGGTTTACTGTATAGAAGGCTGGAAACACATGCATATATAGTTGACTAAGACTTCACATTTGAAAGAGTTTCTGGTGTGTTAATATAGTTTTGGATTATTATTAGCTAGCTAATAAATAATAATTTCCTGACATAGCTAATGAAACATTTCATTTGTAAAGCAAAAGTAGCTACATGAGCAGACCTTTCCTTAGTGTTAGCTACACATTGTTGTGCTCAGCAGTGTAGCTAGCCATCAACAATTTTCCTGGTGCACTTTTCAGAAGCATAATTAACTACTTATGCTATAAGAATGTTGGTTGTAAACTCAATATGAAATGGGTAAATTGAGCAAAATTAATAACATTACAGTATTTACTGGTGTATATATAAGAGTCTATGATAGTCCTGAAGTCCTGATCATCCGCCCGCCCGCATCCTTTTGTTGGCTAGGGAGTGACCAGAAACTAAGGTATGACTTGGAGTGGCCTTAATTTATTATGGCGGGTAGTTGTTAAATGCCGAACGTGAGGAAGGGAGGGACAAAGCCATTAGCTAGCTAGAAATAGTGCAAGTTGTAGCTATCGATTTAACCTCGTTAATCGGGTTCAACTCAGTTCGCCACCCCGTATAGCTCCTCTCCAATAACCACCCCACACCCGGGCCACACCCACCATTTCACCTCCAGGACACAGATAAGTAACTAATTGAAATTGTACACATGCATGTAATTGCACATCAGCATTATACCCCTGGAGGGTCCTGCTGATTAGCTAACAATAAATAATAATAATAATAAATGGGACCTCGTACAGGACTTACAATTATAAAAATAAAAAAAAATAATAATAAAATTATTAACTTCAATATGCCTGTCCTGTTTGGTCTCCCTTTACTTCTTCTAACATTAAATTGATTGAATCAGTGTAGCGCAGAGCAGCACGCTGGATCTGTAGCACCTGGAATCCACAATCACATCAGTGGTCCAAATCATTGGATGACTATATTAGTGAATTGCAATGGCCATCCCTGCAGTCTAGACAGCAATTCTTGTCACTGTCAATTTTATATGATATTTGGAAGGGACATACTGGAATAAACTTTAGTGATTACTTTGAGTTCAATACACTGTGTACAAGGTCGCACTCCTTAACTTTAAAAGTGTTTTCTTCTACTATCAATGCTTTCCGTTATTTTTTTTTTTGTATCCGTGCCATTCTTGTGGAACACTATTTCTGAGGACATTTTGGCACGAAGCCAGTTTAAACATTTCAGATCTAGATTGAAACAGTTTATTTTAATGTGATTGTTTAATTCTGTACTTGTATTGTGTATGTTGTTCTGTTTTTGTAATTGTATTTTTGTAACTGTAAAGATTGTATGTAAGGGTATCACCTTGTACAGGCACATGCCTTTTGTATATCCCTTTAAACAATTTGATAATAATAATAATAACACATGATCACACAATTATCCGTGTTGTGGAGTGACGCAATCTACGAGATTTCCGGTCACTGTACGTAGAATCCGATTTGTAGTCAGATTTTATAGTGAATTCGTTTCTATGGACTGTTTGTTGTTCTCTCGGTTTTCTCCATCTCTTATAGTCTATATATGGGTCTACTAGATCGCCGAGATGGCTGAAGAGACAGAAGTTGGAGTCGTACTTGAATTAAACACAACTGAGGTACTGTTACAACAGCTGAATTTTGACCGGATTTTCAGTGAGCTAGAAGAGCGGGAAATTCTTCCGGAACACTTTGCAAATGCTATGAAACAGAGAGATGCGAACGAAAAGTGCATTGTGATAATGACTTTCCTCCGCTCTAAGGGAGAATCCACTTTCAGGAGCTTTCTTGAGGTTGTTATGGCCGAAGAGGAACCTCACTTTATTACACCATCCCGCAACTTTTTGTCTACCGTTCGACAATTCCCGGGTTACAAAGAGATTCCCGGATTAGACCAGGACACCTGCCAAGTGCAGCTTCCCTGTTTTGAAGTGACTCAAGATCACCCAACACCACAAGATCTAGGTAGCTACTGTGTCTAGCTACCCTATATGCATCATCAGTGTACAGTGCGTCAAAAATAATATGCCATATACACTACAGGTCACTGTAGTGTATATGGCTATTATTCTGGTGCATAGCTATATATGGTTATGTATATTGCCGGGCTATCTAATCATCTTGTTAGCTGATACACATATGCTATTGGTACTATCCTGTTTGCTGCTGTTATCCTGTTGTTATCCTGTTGTTGTTGTTTTTTGTTGAAGAAGTATATCACGATAGTACGATTGCATACTATCATAATCATGATTGCTATTCACTATCACAAATTCATAATCAAGATCGCAACTATCACTCAGTTCTAACATAGACCACTCAGTTCTAACATAGACCTACTCAGAGTTCTAGATATACGGACTGTCTCTATAGCAAGCTATTTGGGACTACGGTGTACATTAGACCACTCTCTATTTACAGTCTGCTTCCTCCAGTACTGCATGAATAAAGGCTTTCTACCAGTGGTTAGTTTGTTACCATGGGTAGGAGGGATTTTTCTTTAGCCTAGCTAGCAATTTGTTTGTAGCTGCTATCAGACCATTGGTACTGCAGAAGTAACGTCGTCACTTTTTCATTCTCCATTAAACTATAATACAGTTATATTAGTTAGTTAGGTAGTCTTGGAAGGCTTCATGCAGGTCTATATATGGATTGTTGTACATAAATTAACTGTACATCTACTAATGTGGGTATATTTCCAAGAAAAATACCCACAATTAAAAAAATAAAATTATGAAGCCTTAATGTGATTTAACTTGTTAACACAGTTGATTCCAACAGGTGTTGATTCAGTTATGCCATGTTTACAGACATGTGTGTGGGCCAGAAAACTATAATAATTATTTGCATTGTAGCTGACTTGTTTTCAGGAAACACAGATAATTTTTGCATCCTAATGGATGGAAACACCAGTTAAATTTTTTACCAATCCTAGTTACAGTGCACCAATTACATTCAGAAATTTGTTGAAATTTACTTACTGGTTGTTCGGCTTTCTCTCGCTTGTTTGAAGGCCAGTTTGAAGGCGTGGATATTCCTTTTACATTGTTTATGGTTGTGTTGTGTACTGAACAAGAATACAGCATGTCTGTGGACATAGGAAGAAATATTGTTTGCAACACGTGACAATGGCAGGTACCTATCAGCTAGTATTTCAGCAGCAATACTATTAGCCAACTTCTCATCACCTCATTTACACAGCCAAGAAAAATGTGTGATACATTGAAATAAATTTTATGCCACAGTACCGCTTAGCTTGAGCTAAACAATTACACAAAGTAGTGCTTATTTTCTGAAACTGTGGTGAAACAGTGGATATCTAGTTAGCCTAATACATTCTACTAGCCTACAAGTAGTGTAAACAGCAGCAAAGGAACAATGCTGCACTTTCTGTTTATTCAGAAAATTTGCACAATCATTTTGAGAAACACCATATTTCACCTAATGTTAAATTTATCACGCTGCTGTTTGCTACTCGCCAGTGTCCCTACCCAGTCCAGTCTTCAATTAGTACAGGTAACTAACCCAGAGCTGTAAACAGCAAAGACTGATTTGTGGGCTACAAGAACAGCGAAATGTTCTACCTGTAGAGGCCATAAAGTTTTCACACAATGAAACGAGGATGGCCCATGACGTCACTATGTAATAATACAGGCGTTTCCAATCCATATGTGTTATTTTTTATGATGGAAATGATTCACATAGATGTACCAAGCTGTAAGTACTACAGTTAAGTTGTTGTGGTAATTGTGCTCAATACAGATGCAATACCAAATGATGAGATTGGATACTATTATTACATATTAGTTTTGTAGACATAATGAGGTCTACAACATCTACTAAGAGATCTGGTAACAGGTCATTAAAATGGTTGAGACTTGCTAGCAGAAAGACCTCAACTCACTTTCAGTCATTGATACGCTATGCGGCTAATAGCCCACAGTGGGAAACCAGTCACCCACAGTTTATACAAGCTCAACCACTCCATTGAGTCCATTCAAATTATGGGAGCTAGTGTTTAATGTTGTAGCTAAGCTTGTTATAGTGAACGGATAAGTTCACAGAAAATTTTTTTTGGTGCCTGTTTCACCTTCAACCAGTACTAAACTACAGATGGACTTTACTCAAGACATAGATGGGTATGCTTCAAGTATAGATACCAAAATTGGTACTGTATAACTCTTTCAGAAAGGACACCTAGATGCCCAAGGTGTCCATATTGTTCTGGTTCTTACATTGGATTTAGTACATGAAGGACAGTTTGAGTGAACCCTGGAATTATATATTTTGCAGTTTGAAATCTTGTGTGCTATGTTTTGTTATTTTAGAGTTTCAACCAGCAGGAGTTACAACACACAACCTCACACAGATTGGTGATGATGGTATAATAACTGTTGGGAGAGGTGTCAGCACTTATTATGATCCAGTTCATGGGATAACATTGCATGTTCCAGAAGATTCTCTTTCTCAACATGTGGAGAAGGTTGAAGTGACCATCAAAGTTGGATTTACCGAACATCAACTTGACAGTGACATGATAATGTGTAGTGCTACAGTAGCTCTTCAGAGTGTTCCCCAAGTGTTGTTCACCAAAGATGTGTTCCTTGAGATTCCTCATTCCTTCTCATCTACAGACACTAGTGACCTCTGGTTTGTAAAATTCAAAGATGATACAGATGAAACTGATTATGGTGAAATATGCAGAGGTATTTTCCCTCCAGAACATCCCTATGGAGTACTATTGACTAGATCGTTTTCTTCTTATGTGATAGTTAAGGGAAGGAGGTACTTTCGAGTTCAATTGTCACCATGGAAAATTCCTTTGCAAAAGCCTAAGAGGAGAAATTTTTGCAAACTGAAACAGAGAGAAATTGTTTACAAATATGGTAGACTTGAATACGATGGTCAGACCCATCAACCGATTAGCTCAAACTCATTTTGGTTCTGTGTTGGAAAGACCGGTACAAATAATGAAACAGATAACAAGTTTCTATTTTCAGTTGCTCAGTACACACCCACTGGCTTTCAAGTAAGTTTGTCACAAACCACCAATGTATACGCACATGTATGCGGTGTACACAATGCTCAATCTGAATACTCCTTCATGTATTCAGTTACTCAAAGCAACTAGGTAGCTAAACTACTGGAACCTTTGTTAACCTTTCATGAAAAACAAATACTAAAATTAGTAAAAGATTTTCTTCTATATACTATTATGGTATGGCTTGTCCCTTTTTCCCTGTAGTGATATGACCATGTCTATGTTCCAATAGAACAGTCAGTATCAGTAAAATGCTCTAATAGAACATTCACAATGCCTTGGTTAGTTAACTAATAATACTGAGGGAGAGCTTATAACCTGGGAGTTGGTTTGGTTTGAATTTGGGACATACTGTATAGCACAAAAATTTAATGGGGAACAATTTGATGGATTTGGCGATTTGCATTGCATTTCATCTACCTGTTAAAATTTTACATTTAGTATAATTATTTGTATACAATATTGGAGCATTTCATCAAAATTGTACTCATCAAAATGCTTGATCACCTGACTCATCAAAATTTCCCCCATCAAAATATTTGTGCTATATATGGTGGTATTATAATGATAGGGTAATATGCAGAAATATTCAATTTTATTTAGGCAATAAAAAAATATGTCAATGAACACATATGGGAATGTTGTTTATCATTCAAATTTGCCTCAGACAAACTAGAATTTCATCCACAGTCAGCAGAAGATCGTGGTTGGTCAGCTTCAATTGATGGATACTCTGAGGTAAGAATCCTGAGCAAATCATACATTTCAATTTATGAGTTGCAAGTGTATGGTGGCAGTATTGTTTTGGGATAGTATATCTGTAGATCTCCCTTGTTTCACTACATTTTATGTCTATGATCCGACTATACCCATAACTGACTTAGGGATAAAATGTCCTATCTGCAGATGTAAGTGACCTCCCTTATCAGAAGCATTTTTGGCTATTCTGAAGACATTTTCAGGCTTGATTCTGTCTTACCAATATTCTTTCACTACTTTTATGTTGGTGATTCCTAATTGAGTTTAACCTTTTTTTACTTGTTTGTTATTATGATTGGTGAACCCACATATACTGCATTAAAAGGAAGAATGGCACCAGGCTTTAATGAACACATGCCCGAACTGCAATTATCCTTTGTTTTCAGCCTGTTACACAGTGTTACAAATGAAAAACATTACGAGAAATGCTTCTACAATCAATCCAGTCACTATGGAAAATACAACTGGTTTCTGTTACAAATGTAGGGTAGCCATCACCTGCTACCATGTGTGAATTGACACTTTGAGTAGTCAAAAGAAATGGTACACAAATGATGACATAAGCATGTGTGCATTGCACGTATCAGATTGAGACTCTGTAATAGAACAGTCAAACACTCTAATAGAACAGTCATTTCATGCAACAGTGATAGTGATAACCATTTGAGTGTTTCATATTTATAATACTCAGGAGGCTATTCACGTTTAATTTATCTTTACGGCATGCTGCTACAAATGTAAGTAATTGCTGTTCTTCAAGGTGGTGACACACAGGCACTTACTGTAGGTAGATCTGCGACCGCGGTCAAAGTCTAAGTCAAAGGTCCAGGCCACCAAAATCATGCCAAGTCAACGGTCAAGGGCAAAATTTTCCAACCCACAATCGAAAAGTACTGAAATATCATTGTTAAGTCACTGGTCAAAGATCGAAAAAGGCTCTTAGTCACAGGTAAAAGCGAAATTTCTGCCAGTCAAGACTTTGACCGTGGTTGCAGATGTACTTACAGCGCATGCCTACGTGACGCCCCCTTGTTCTTTGTATACCAATCACTACAGCTCATGTTTAAAAAGACCAATCTGATTGTGTACATTGGTATTACTTACTTAGTTGGTACACAAAACTTCAAAATTATTCATATTAGTAACATGTTTCTGACTCCCTGTATGTATTCACAGGCTTTAAGCCTTCTCACAGGTTCCTAGTGGGATAGTATTCACAGAATATTAAAATAAAATGCCTATACAGCGGAGCTAGCTATGTCCCTGCTCTAATATACATGTACTACTGCCCAGGTGTACCTCCCCTTTCCAATCCCTGGATACCTGTATATTGCAGCCTGAGGTTGTAACACTTCTTCATTCACATTAAATCATTGGAAGAAGTTGTCTATATAAAAACACATATAGAGAAAGCATATCTGAAAAGCATAAAAACAAGTATAGCGAAAAGGGCAGAAAATTGGAGCAATGCCAATGGCATAATAGGAATATTTTGAAGCACATCTACTCAAGCCTACTCAGAAAGCTTTTACCAACTTGATAGACAGTTATTAGGTCTATAGTTTAATGTTAAAGCACAATAATACTTGCAATACTATGATGAGGTTTGGTGGAACTTGACTCTGCTCAACTCTGCCATACTGTGCTTTTAAATGTAAGTTAGTGCAGATTTCTTATTGCTACAAATAATTTTTATTGTTAATCGTTAATTTTATTGTTGCAATGGATTAAGTTATCACTAGCAATATGATATAGTAATTTTTTACAGAACTACTAAACAGCTAAACCTTATGTTTAAAAATGTGTATTTAAGTTAGTGTGTAGAAATCACATGTTGTAAGCAGACCAATTTGAGCATGACAAATTAATTTAGATGTAACGTATTAGTGTTTTTGAAATAAAACTATTGTGATAAAAGAATGTTGATGTGGTTGTAGACTGCTGAATACTATAAATGCAGTCATACGTAAGTACACAGACATCTCCTGCTTTATTTCAAAAGGGTTTTAGCTCCTGCACCTGTAAGATCAAAATGAGCAAGTGTTCTCTTAATTATCCAACCTTCAATTATTTTATAGAGATGATTGTTCTATTAGAGTATTTGTCTAAGGTGTGCATTCTATTAGAGAATAATTGAACAGGGCTCTGTTGAGATTCGATTATCTGATTATCTGAACATGTCTTGATACCAAGGGAGTTGGATAATTGAAGGAGCACTGTATATACAATAATAAAATAGTCAGGTACAGCTGAAGTGATTCCAGAAAACTTATAATTACTATAATAGTATCATTCTTCTTTGACCTGCTGGGTTACCACAGAATCCTTGAAACATGACCTTAAGTCTGAATGTAAAAGGAACTTATGATTTCAACAAACTATTATGTTATTTCATTGTGTTGATAACAGATAACAAAGCAGGAGGCAAATAAACTAATTGATCCTTATGGTGTTCCAATAATTCCAGTAGTGCAATACAACTTGTCACCAAAGCAACTTGAACTATATGTCCCCAGAATTATGGTGGAAATTACTGGAGCCAGTAAGAAAATTTCTCATGTTCTAACTAAAAAGTCTGCTCTTTTCCAAGGTAAACTAACTCGTGTTTTGAACATACATCATATACAATGGATTATGTATACGCTTACACTTTTTATCTTCTGTTACAGGTGCCAACATGTGTGAACTACTGGACATCTTATCAAGACATTCAGTAGAAGTAGATGAATTCTTGAGACAATTAGCTATTCAACTACCAGTGTGGAAACCAGTAGCCCAAATGCTTGGACTAACAGATAATGATATTGATCACATTGACTATGATGTGTCTTCCTCATATCCAGGAGAGAAAGCTTATCAAGCATTTTTAAGATGGATGCAGAAGGAAGGTCACTATAGTGCTACTTATGATGTTTTATTACTGGCATTGTGTAGAGCTACAAATGTCAATGACTGTAAGAGTATCACCAATGCTTGGTGGTATGCTGACCAATACTTAAACAAACTTGCTGAGCAGTCCACTTGACACTGGTACCCTCTAAATACATGCTGGTCTTATCTATATATTTGTGTTATGCATGATAATATATGTATATTGATCCTAGCATTTTCTTTGTAACTTGCCTGGTTTAATTGGTTTTCGGTACCAGGTAAACCTCTATAAGGGTGTGAATGTTTGGCAAAAGGGTGTTCTCTTGAATAGGTGTTCAGGGGGTTTCCTTAACTGATTTATGAATACATGAGCATTGTTATGGTCCTACTTTGGGATTTCAGTTAAAGCGGACACCCCAAAGACTAGTCCAAGCTACTGTCCCCACCCTTCTTCCATGAACTATTCATTCCAGTAGTACTAGCACCATTTTAAATAACTTCCATTAGAGTACCTACAAGGAGCCCTATACTTACCTATACTTTAAAAAACTGGGTGTGGGACTATCACCCAATTAACCTGATGTGGCAGCAACTGAAATTTTATCATCTATTAAATTATTGTCTTCCTTGGCAGCTATACAGCACACATTGTAACAAATAGTTGTTGCCCATAGCATAGTTGAATTGAACATCTTGGGCTCCTTATATCTGGTGTCATTGGCAATCTTGTTTATCCCTGATGCTCCTCCTTTGCTTGCACAAGACTTTATACCCCCTCACTACCTGTATCAAATATGGCATGTGACTAATTCTGGGATCTGGAACCCCTGCCATTATGTGAAGGTATTGCTGATAAATAGCATCATTATTATTGTCTTGAGTAACAGGTAGTTTTCTGCCAGAAGGCTGCAAATAGGCATAGCTTGCAAGCAAATTTAAAGTTTGACAAAATGTTTGGTACCTTCTTTTGGTGTACGTTGTGTTGAAGGAGCTAGACCTTGTAAACAATATTGGTACACAGTTTGGTCCAGTTTGCTGATGTCTAATCTACATGGTTTGGTTATTGAGCAGGTATAGTAGTTCTGGTATCATTAGATGATAGTTGGGGGGTTAAAACAGAATACCTATAACTTGTTTATTCTGCAGCTGTTATCTCTGCTCCAGGAATGTGTGCTGCAAATGTACAATATAAAACTGCAGTGATATGATTGCTAAGCATCTATTGCTTGGTGATGACGACTAGTTCCTTGGTTAATGATTGATACAGCTGCAGTGTTATCAAATCTCACCTCGAGCTCTACAGTTCCTCCCTTCCATTTGCTCCCCCAGACAGCAGTTGCAATCACAAATGGCAGCATTTCCCAGTTATGTTACAGCTTTGCACCTGGTTTAACTGGGAACACTCCCCATCCCCACATCCTCATGCGTCCATTTTAATGACATCAAATGGGTCTGTTTATCAAATACACATTAGTGTGTCCAAGAAGCTGGCGTGCCACACCATGGGTATATTAAGGGGAAAGAAAACATGATTTTTGCACATATGTGTAGCTTTGTGATGTCTTATCCAATTGCAACGAAATTTACAATAGAGATGCCTGCATGGTAGGGGAGCTTACATATACCAAATTTGAAGAAAATTTCCCTAGCCATTTCCAAGATACAGGCAACCAAAGTCTTTTTTCTGTTTTTTTCCCCTTCGTCTTTTCACACACTTTGTGAAAACTGTTATAATACACAAACACGTTATCATCCAGTTGCAATGAACCTTGAATGTAATTATGCAGTTCTTTGTGAAGAGGCACCAAGCACAAGTAAGAATTGGCAAAGAATCCAAATTGTGAAGAATGTGCTTCTGTGTTCTACTGAAATCAATAGTAATATTAACGATGCCTTTCAAATAGCTTCCAAGTTGAGGTCACTTGGCTCCATTAAATCCCATTGCTGTACTGCAATAGCTACTAAGAAAGATTATAATATCTCAGCTTTCTTAGTTTATAAAATCTATAACATTTCCATTAGACCAATTGGTTATTATCATTAATTTTACCCTGCTGACCCACAATAATTATTTAACTGTTAGTAGTGATATCTAGCATGGTTTGCTGCATGTTTATAAGATGGTACTGAGGTGGAACTAAATCTGCCAATTGCAAGCCCACTCCCTCAGTCTGACTTCACCAATTACGAAAACAATGTTATGGCTGGCTGGCAAATGAGATCACACTTGCCACCCTTATAGTTGATTGGAGGCTCCCTATAAGCCTAAGCAAAAAGTGAAGATGAAAAGTACAATAGACTGGTATACTCTAATAGAATAGTCAAGCATAATACTCTAATAAGTTTTGAAAAGAACAAAAGATAAAGCATAATCATGAGTGACTAGCTACAGATTCTGGGAAACTTTCAGCAGAAGCTTCCTGAGTTTCCTTCCATGCACTAACCCATGCATAGAATGTGTAGTAGTATAAACCTATAAGACTCCTGGCCTAAGAAACACTGTATACCAAGCTAAGACTCATTTACAACCATGATGTCATATATCAGTATCATGCAGTCCAGCTACATTCACCAAATTCATAGTATAACTGATGCCAACTTACTGATATGCCACCGACTGTAGAATGGAATATAAGTGTAATATTTCAAGTATCTGATAGTATATATAATGGAAGTGGATGGGACTACATATGTGGTGGAACATACTCAACTCTATACTTGAAACATAAAATGGGCCCCAAATAATTCCATTGAGGTACTCTTATAACAGAACAGTTCAAAGTACTGCGGTCATAGATACCAAGGGATAATAATGCAAGAAAACACCTTTATAATACAAACTACCAGAACCTGTACTTGGGTGTGAGAATGTATAATGATATACACTGGAAGTTATCCATACTTAGTGTATGGTGTGGTTTGTTTGTTCTGCCAATTTTATAAGTCAGCTCAAAGTTTATTCTAGCATGTGCTGTTGGACATTCATTCTGTAATTATATTTATCACTGGAATTGAATTTTCTGATTAAAGTTTTTAACCATCCTACATAATGTGTTCAGTATGACTTCTTCTATTTCAAGACAAAATCAGTCAGTTAAGGTATGCAAACAAATCAAGGTATCATACCACTGAAAACTTGTAAGTATACATTTCTGAAGAAGAAAAAACAAAAGTTCATAATACAAGTAAGGGAGAGAGTATCTAACTGCAGGAAAATCGCTGAATCAAGTAATGCATTTATACATGTTCACAGAATAAAGCATTGACCTTGTCAACACTAAAAAGCACCAGCCTTTAAACTAATGGGATAGTGTAAACAAAATAGTTTTTATTGACTGGGTCCAAAAAATAGGATTTTAAAAGACTTTATGTGCCTCCCCTTCTAAAACCACTTAGTACATGTGCTACAAACTCCATAAAAATTTGGTGCTTTTATCAAAAAGTGACAATTAGGGTCTTAGGCGCTGCATAAATACAAGCATATAATATTGATAAACACTACGCCTTTGTCCATATCCATATCCTGTGGCCTAAGCCACAAGTCATGATCATCTAATTAATCTTTTTAAAGTCTGATACAGGGGCGGATCTAGGATTTATAAAGGGGGGGGGGGGGGGGGGGGGCTAACTCAAGGTACTAATCTCTTGGGTAAAGGTGTGTGAAAGCATGCTGGAACTAGGGGGGTCTGGGGGCATGCCCCCCCCCCCCCCCCCCCCCCCCCCAGGAAAATTTTGAAAAATAGATGCTAAAATAATACAATTTGGAGACATTTCCACATAAAATTTATACCTGTAGATACTTTATATACTGCCTTTAGGTATGGCTCTCTGAAGCATTTTACTAATGTAAAAGTTTGGGTAGGTACAAACAACCAAGTACATGATGCACCCCTCTCACAATTGCACAACACTGAATAGGTGCATGCATGTTAGAATAAGAATGTTGAAAGTGGAAAATTTTGAAATTTGAACAACACAAGATTGAATCTGAGAGCATTTTCAATGGAAATTGTGTACCTGAATTAAGTATTGCCATACATATTAACTACACAAGTAGATGAATGAAGCCCTTTAAACAGACCAATACACTTCATTGTATGTATAGGTGCAGGCAGATTTGAAAAATTCCATAACAGAACCAACTACATGTTTCCAGTGAATGTTCTATTAGAGTAGTTAGCTGACTGCTCTATTAGAGTATCTCGATCTTGTACACCTCCAATGCTGATCAGGGTCCTTGTTGCATAAACTTTAGCATAAATCCACTGATAATACCTTGGAAAGATGTTTATAAGGTGGTTTTATGAGTATTTGTATTATTAGTGATCATACAATTATGCTAAGACAAAATTTCATTATAATACTCAGCATATTGATCAAGTAAAGCCTAAATATGAAGGGGGGGGGGGGGGGGGGGCTTCAGCCCCAAAGCCTCCCCCCCCCCCCCCCCTGGATCCGCCCCTGTGATATGGTGGGTACTGAAACCACTTCGGCTGGTAAACAGTTCCATTGATTTAGAATCCTTTGTGTAAAATTGATTGCATTTCTGTTTGTAGAGTTTCAGAGTTTCAGATGGTGGCTCCTTGTGGAGAAGATAGGTTAAGCGTAATTTTGACCATTCAATATCATAATATCCATTCAGGAGTTTATGTCTCAATGGGGTCGTCATGTTTTCTTCGGCAATTCCATTTCTGAATAGAATTAACTATATAACCCGTCACAACTGGAGGTTTCAGGCTATGATAGTATAGCTGCTAGCAATGACAACATTATATAGGTTTGTCATTTGCTATAAGTGCTTCATAACAAGTATCAATTTTAGTTTATTGCATCTGCTGGCAGCTAAACTAGCCAACCCGAGCTGCTGATTGACAATATAGCATCAGACTTAGTGTGTGTACAATATTATGCAATATAGTCTATAGCATAATAGTGTAAAGTCCTTAGACAACATGTGAACACGCTATAGCATAGGACTATAGAACATCTCACATTCATTCTGCTTCTGATGACAAGACAAGCTACATCATATGATTCAAGGTGATGTTCTGACATGTACTGACACTTAGCTACGTAGCTATGACACAGCAAACTCTCCACTTTCCTATAGCTAACTAGCTACAAAGCTTGATACGAGCTGACCATTTCTGCACGTGAATTATAATATCCTTGTTGTGGTTGTTATCGAGGTTGTTATCTAATCGTGATGTGGTCACACCGTCGGACTACATGGTATCAAATTACACTATCATAATTGTGGCAGCCATTAAGGTTTATATGAAGCCTACTAACATTTATAAACACGGATTAATCGATCGTTGAGTACAACTGAACTGTCAGTGCTAAAGGTCGGGTAGCTAGCTACGTACAAACTCTTTCGAGCGGACTGAATTCGAAGTTAGTCGTATTGAGGAATATCTCGACTGGGGACTGAGTAGCAACCATATGTTCAACATGATCACTGGTAAGATACTAAATGTGCATGTGGCTACCGTCACAGAATAAAGGTAGCTAGTTGTGTTGATAACAAACTGATCAATTTAAGTACTGCATCAGCTTGTAGCCTAGCTAGCATGCATGCTGACATTATGAGACAACACACAATTAAGATGCAGCTAGTTGTAGTCACTAGCTATAGCTACTACTCGTGACACTATCATAATTTTATTGATAAATTTTTAAACTGCAACATGTACAAGTACAATCAATGAGCCAATTATTGACGAGAAAATCGTATAGCTAATAGCTACCAGTACTAACTACAACAAGGTGTCCCATAATAGCATAATACGTACATAGCTATGGAGTCAGTAAAATTCTAGTTACGTTTGCTTTTACAAAATGTGTCTCGTAACCCATGTGATGTCCCATACTGAATTGGGTCTTTGAACATATTGTGGATTAATCTGCTCTGAAGAAGGATCATTGTGATTAAATACCACACATAGACATTGATAGTCTACAATTTATCTACCTAAAAATCTTGTAATTTTCATTTTGTGTCTCATAACTGCAGCATCTACACTATAGCTAACTACGCCTGGTAACTACATGAGATTTGCTACCACTCTGGTTGAATTTGTTACGTAACTTGCTAGCTACATGCCATAAGAGAATTTTGCTTGCATGCATGTGTCTAAGAACAAAACAAATTAGACTGCCACATGGTGTTAGCTAATTAAAAAAATTGCTAAATACTATAGATACTGCCAGCTAGCTATAGCTTGGCATATTTGTAAGGTATGTATATGCTGTGATAGTATGATTCACATGGCATAGTTACCCTACATTATTGATATGCCACTGAAGTGAGTATAGCTATAAGCACACAGGTTACTGTAACTATAATTTTAGCTGTAGCTATACATGTATCAGTGATACGATGGTGTACAGCATGAGTAACTCTATGTATATTGATAACTAGCAAATTTTCCATAGGATTGTGTAGTAATGGATTACTGTATTTACTTGGGTAAACACCGCAGTATTTATTACTTTAGCTCAAAAATTAATGCAGCAAGTACGCCAGCAACTATTCATACTCAATTAACCACCGCTCAATGTTCAATCGAAATTGCCTTATTTTTCGAAACTGATTGTGACACTACTCAAGTGTAAAGGTGCAGATTTTAACCAAGAAAATATGGTAGTTGTATGGTTACTTGGAATTTGCTTATCCACTGATTCAATGTATTTTAATTATCTGCGCATGCATATGCATTCTGACAAGTTGCATAGCTACTCACCATATGTAGTATCAACTTTGTATACTCATAACTTGAACACATGCAGGCTGTCAATGCCTCTCCAATCATGTAAGCATGCAGCTGTAATACATAGTAGTCTAAAATAAAGTTTTCAATGTGCCAGTAAAGTAAAAGTGTATTCAAGGTGGCAAATCAAACAAGGATTACAATTAATTTTATCATAATGTATAATAAAATTCATCATGGCTGACATAGCAACTTGTTTAGATTCAACTATCCATTATCAAAATGTGCATGATTACACAGTTGTTGTGGTGTTGCCTGGAGGTAGCTATATGTACATAGTGAATCACTCATAATATTTGTGGGGTAGGACTAGTAACCCACAGGAGGATTATGGAGGAAAGACCACAGAACTGAAAGTTATCAAGGACATGCAGTTGGGAATTTGGCATTTGTTTCCCCTGTTAACATCAGATACCCATTGATGTTACAGCAGGTTCCCCAGTCCATTTAAGCAGCTGGGTAGACTGGACAATGTGAGTAAAGTTTTTTTTTTGCTCAAGGAAACAACATGTACAACAACAGCAAGTTGGCATGACCAGGAATTAAACCTGAACCAGTGTTATAGTCAGAATTATAAAGACATGTATCATTCACAAACATGTTGTACATATGTAACATATAATGGACTAGATACACACAAGTAATTGTCTTACAGGGAGATCAAGATTTCTCATGACCGTGATTTTACTGCCAGTCTCTGTCATCGGTCTAACAGCAGCAGGTAAATTATTGTGTGGAAAGTAGTGGGCCTGAATTGCAGCAAATTATAATGTTATTGAAGATTATTGTAGGCAGGGAGCCCAAGGATTAAAATCCTTAACTTATAGCTGTTAACAAGAACATTATTATTTTACATGTACCTTTGATTTAACTTTCCCTTTTGCATACACAGTATACAAATTTCTATAAAATTAATTGTGTGCACATCTTTCAACAGTTTGTGGACCACCACCAACAGTAAACGTGACCTGTATAAACAGGGAAGCAAAGATAACATGGAGTCATAATTGTGAAAGACAAAATGGTTGCGAGGCATACATGACCTGTATCAATGGCTATGGCACACATACACGCGAGGTAAAACATATAGTAAAGGGAATGTAAATTGATAGTCATATGTTTTGTGTGTATAAGAGTCGCAGTACTTGTCCTACTAAAGGATGGACATTTTTGATTCCAATGGAGATTTATTCTTGCAATATATCTGTGCATTATGGATACAAAAGTTCATCAGGTTTTACTTGGTCGGATTATGGATTTCAAACTTGTACTACTGGATATTCAAGTAAGTTTGCATATTCACTATTATGTATGTGCATGTATCCTGTTAATGTGTACTGCATGTAAATAGTAATAGCATCGACAAATTATATATTTTTGTTCTAAAGTTGACATTCAACCAGTGTACAACACAACAGGCAGTCCACTGGAAATCCCTTGCTCAGTCAACACTGCAGATATAACAAATTCTGATGATGTAACTATTAGCTGGACTGGACCTAATGGTACTATTACAAATGATAACAGACTAACTATCACTCCAACTATCTCTGATGGTACCAACCATATTAGTACTTTACAATTTTCATACCTCAGTGAAGATGATGAGGGGTTGTATGAGTGTAGTACAACAGTATTAGGTTATGATGAAAATAAAACAGCTTCAGTTGAATTAACCAACTTAACAAGTGAGTTGTAATTTAAACTTAGAAAATGCTATGCATAATATGCTTTGATCTTTGGCAGATAATGAGGTCTTTAAAAACCATGAAGAAACCTGCTAGTAGGTTTCTAAAATGGTAACTAACTTAGTTAGAAACCTGCTAGCAGATAGACCTCAACATTGCAAATCTCACTTTTGATCATTGATTTGCTATGCATGCTCTGCAAAGCATATACAGGCTAATAGCCCATAGACCAACAGAGCTTGACCTACTCCATTCCTTTTATAAGCACACCTACGCCAATTCGATTATGGGAACTAGACTGTAACGTTGTAGGTACGTTTGCTATCATAAGCGGAGAATTCCAGAAATATAATGGAGTTCTATTTAATGCCCGTCAATGTTTCAAGGCTGTTTAATATGCTTTTACTGTACTTTAAGTGGATTTTCTATTAAAAGAGCTAAATAGGTATACTTTCTTGTAGAATGTTTATTTGTTTCTTGTAAAAAAGTTATGTAGGTGTGAAATCATGTAGCTATATACTTAGCCACAGAAGGCCTAGCGCCGCCAGACCAAGTATTATTAACCATTGACAACAATGTTACCCACTTACTTTAAACCCTTGGTAGTGCTGACTTTAACTTTATTGTCATAGTAGTTATCACTCTTTGTTTGATCCACCAGCTAACAGAAGCAGCGATAATGTAGCTAGTTACAAGCTTTAATTCGAAAACACGTTCAATCTTCTCTACTGGCCATAGTCGCACAACTTGTTTTAACACTGTGACGATTTTGAAACGACATATAACTCAATCCCACAATGGTTCCACCTACATAGCGATATATATATAAGGCCACTCCAAATAAATTCTCTGTTTCCCGTCCTGGACTCAAGCATATTTGCATGCGGGCAGGCGGTCCATTTCCATTATTTCATTATAAGATTGGCAGCTTTTCAAGCCATTATTTGCCGGGCACAACCATAAAAAGCTGCATAAAAGCATGCTTAAGCTTTTCAAGTAGCAAAAATAGTGCAAATGTGAAGTTTGTACCAACTCGATAGCACTGCTGACACATGAGCTGACACTGTTTCAAGATGAGCCTCTCAGTATGCAAGAACAACCGGAAAATAATGGAAGAATACGGAATAATGGAATATTTAGAGCTGACAGTAACTAGATGTGGGCGGTGGACGGGAAACAGAGAATTTATTTGGAGTGGCCTAACGCCCGCATTTTCTAAGTCGGTTAGGAACCACGAAGAGCCTCGGTCTAGGTTCCTAACCTATACTGAGTAGCCAGAGAGTACTATTGTGTACAAACTATTTGACTACTAAATTTTTAAAATTTACTATTATAATAACACACTTACTGAATCATCATATTTTTGTCTAGTTCCCACTCCTAATGTAATTGTGACTGCTCTCAACAATCAACAAGTGGGTGATCCACTATTATTAGAATGTAATGTAACTACAGTGAGAGGTATCACTAGTAGTGTGGACATTGTGTGGATTACAAATGACACAGTAGTTGAAAGAGACAATAATGTTTCAGGGAAAACTGTTGGCAACTCAGTAGTGTACAGTTTTGTTTACAATCGTGATGGTATACCACTGAGGGAACAAGATAATAGAACTGTTTATCAGTGCAATGTTCAGATCAACACAACCCCACCAGTCGAAGCTAACAACTTAATCATAGTTGGTAAGGCAATAATCACAACATGTTAGGATCATTATTATACATGACATGACATCTAACAATTATAACACTTTGATTATATATATAAACACACATAATGTACTGATATTGAAACCGTAATATCAACCAGATATAGGTGCTTTCCACATATCAAGCATATGGCCTACCAGCACTACTCCGCCATCATATACTTCTACAGCTGAGGCACCTTTTAACACAGGTGTGTGTGTGTGTGTGTGTGTGTGTGTGTGTGTGTGTGTGTGTGTGTGTGTGTGTGTGTGTGTGTGTGTGTGTGTGTGTGTGTGTGTGTGTGTGTGTGTGTATACATGCGTATGGATGACATGTGCATTTGCAGTGCATGCGAATACACATGTGCACATGTATAAGTGTTGTGAATTGAAGCTTTACTGTGTGTTAAGATCCATTACATGTAAAAAGATACAGACATGTAAAGCATGTCATTGGTATAGCTATATAGGAACATTCATGTGGCAATTAAAATGTTTCGATCACACATTAGGTATGCAACCAACCAGCATTACTACAACTCGGGCATCTTCTAACACAGGTATGTATGTGTCTGTATATATACATGAGCATTTGTAATGTGTATGCCTGTGTATAATGTACATGTACTACGTATGCTGTGAGTGAAGATCCATTAAATTTCTGAAGTACGTGTAAAAGATGCGCATCATTGATATATAGTAACATATATGTCATGATACGCGGTAATTAAAATGTTTTGATTACACATTAGGTATACGACCAACCAACCCTAACACAGCTCAGGCATCTTCTAACACAGGTGTGTATGTGTCCCAGTGTATAATGTTTGTGGGTGTGTATAAGAAAGTAGTGCAACTGTACATATACAATTAAGAGAGTGCAGTTGCAGAGTTATTGTGTATGTGTGTATGATTGTGTGTTGTGCGTGTACAAATATAGCATTATGAAAGTTACATCCATGTCAATTGTAATAGATTCTTCTCAGTCTGCAATTATTATATCAACTATTGCAGTGATGATCACATTTATATTTGTAATACTCATCTTTGGATGTTTCGTCTACAAGCAGAGGAGGTATACAATAATCGTATAACACACTTAGCAGCACACTGCACATTGGTTGCAAGATAATAGATGATAAAGTGAAATTTCAGTACAGCTGTATACCATGTAACTACAATTTCAAAGTGTTAGTCTTTTTTGGGTACAAATTACGTCACCAACACACATTAACTATATTGATACAAACATTTCATATATACAGAGCACTCCTAAACACGTCAAACATTTTCCTGTTTATGCACCTTAAAATGAACACATACACATCCTATTAGCTTCATGTTACTGGCTCATTACTCTAGAATTTCAAAGCTTTTGAAATCATCAACATAACATCTAGTCTATTGGCACTATATGCACGCAACACACAGTATACTGACTACTTACACACTGTACTTGTTTTGTTAGAAAACTGCTTGCAAGATGGAGTAGCGCAGAGACCACCAATAACATGGTAAGAAAACTTACTACTGTAACTGTATGCATGGTATCTGTAGTACACTGCATGCCATCATTAGCTTGCATCATACCTTATATCAACATTCCAATGCATTTAAAAGTAATATCAAGACCCCATAAGCACTACAAGGGGCGTAAGCACTTCAAGACACATAAGATGTTAGCCTTGTGGCACTTATATTATGCTCCTGCACTGATGATATACCCATGTATTAAGCACTAAATTTTATTTGCTTACCTTACGTCTAGGTGCCACCATTTGAAGATGATACTGATTATTCAGTAATTGGCAAAGAGGCACCGAGCACATGTGAATATCTTGACAATGAGAAAGTATTACACTGGATAAAAGATGTAAAAATGCCTAAAATTGATGAAGAATGTGTTTCGATACATTCTGGTGAAACGGCAAATGTTGACATGTTGAATCTTGTATATGGCATCAATGCAAAAGCTGATGATGATGAGTGTGGCAGCAGTGAAAGTATATCAATTAGCAAAGATCCTTATTTTTCAGAAAGTATTGCATTCAGAAAGAATAGTAGTAGATCTTCTTCATCCTATTCAGATGAAAACAGTCCAACAACCAGCAATGGTTATGTTAAAGTTGACACAACCCTTAACGGCTACTACTGTGAACATAGCAGTGACGATCAAACACAGACCACTTCAACAACTACCACATCATTGGAGGGAAGCTATACTGACCATTACAGTGCACACGTTGTTCCATTATTAAGTACCAAAACTGTAAATGATCAAACAATATCGGATTCTTGTAGTACTGGTGATTACTGTGATTATGAACACAGAATTCAGGATTCTAATCAGACCATGTCAACAATAGCTGCATCACTAGAGGGGAGCTATATCGACCATGACAGTGCTCAAATGGGCCTAATATCAAATACAAATCATCAAGATCAAACAAAGACATTTCCATTGTCTACCACTAAAGAACCTAATTCTATAGTGATCAAGGATCACTGTCACAGTGATGTTGATGATTTGCCATACGTTGCATTAAGTGAAGACATGCTTGGTTGTTCTATAAGTGGCAGATCTTCACCAGTAGGTGATTTAGACTATTCTGCTTACAGTGTTACAACAGAATCTGATAATAACTCTGTTACAAGCAAAAATTGGTGACTATGTCAATGACAGCATTGCAATATAAAAAAGATTAACTATATGATCGCTATCAAAGTATTTAGTTATATATGAAAATACGGTTTGCCAGAGTTCAAATGTCTATCAGCCTTATGATATATATAGCTATATAAAACACAATAAACATGTAAACAAAGTCATGTACATGTTGTAATTTGTATATCTCACAATAGCATGCAATGTTGTTGATTTTAATAGTAAAAGAAGAATCAATTACTGTGATTTTAGAATGATTTTTCAAATAAGGTTTCAATTATAAACTGCACAATTGTTTTGTAAACAATGTGCAACCAGGAAAGCAAACAGCACTCTGACCTCATCCAGATTCACACACCTGTGCCATATACATTACTTCATGCAGATTATAATATGTTTTACTACATACGTAAAAGTGTAGATGCACTAAACATTTTTTCCTTCAGTAAAATTAATATTTAATTATAGAAGTGGTACCAAGACGCTGTACATATAACTATTTCACTTCTAAATGAACCTTAATATTCATGGCAGCAAGTTCAGCTACTAGGTATCTGAACACGTATGACACAGATATGACACTGATACTCGCATCTTCTTCACAGTACTTGCATGTCCATTCCTTCTGATCCTGTACAATGGTTGAGTCAGAAACAGTTGGCTTGAGTAAAACTGGTGATATTAAACTACCACATTTGGTACACACTCTACACTGTAACACGATCACATGATAATTGAAAAAGTGTAGAGATGACACTTACATATGACTTGTCAGAACAATTTAATAATCTATCTTGTAGCAAAAAGGAGCTACCATGCGCTAACAATGAATCTCTTTCCATTTCACCAAACCTAATACCTCCAGCTCTCTTACGACCTTTCACTGGCTGGTGTGTCAAAATATCAATGGGTCCAGTTGTTCTGACCTACAAATGATAAGTCACTTTTTTGTCCATCTTTTGTAGGCTAAAACAAGTTAGCCTTACCTGAAACTTGTCAGAAACCATGTGCCTAAGTCGCTGATAATAAACAGGACCAATAAATATTTCAGCTTCGAATTCTCTTCCAGTTATTCCACTGTACATACACTCGTTTCCATAGTAATTGAAACCAGCTAAACCCAAAAGAAAATAAACATTTAACTGCTGCTAAAATGTGACTAGCAAACCTTTTACTAACAACTGGCCAAAGTAATCAACAGCAGGAGTATCTTCTGAAAATGTGAACGGACTAGCATCATGACAAAGACCATGTAGGCTAGCCGATTTTCCAGCCATGCTCTCAATCATCATGCCTGTGGTACAAGGACACATACACTGTACAAATGTGAATGTACTACACCTTCAAACCTACACACCTCACATTGTCATATGAAACAAAGCAGTACAATCAATTGGCTGTATAATATATGCTAAGGCCACTTCAACAAAATTTTTTTATTTCTCCGGTTAAACTCAGCCAATACAAGGCCGGTAAAATTTAAAATATTACATTTTGCTAGCTGAAGTGAAGAGAGATGTCAAATAGTAGCTAAGCTAAATTACGATTGCTGTGCCACTTGTCAGTAGGCAGTCATGTGGTGAAATACTAAGTGTTCCCTTTCTTTGTGATGAGCTTAAAATAAGGCTATAAGGTAAGCAATACCTTCATGGTGTCATCTTTACTTGAAAGGGAGTCACATGTGAACGTAACTGACAAATATCGGGTCAGTCAAGTCAGAAAAACAAGATTTAATTGAAGTGGCCTAACACCAAATATGTGACCTGCTGAGTGAAAACCTGACTAGAAACACATTAACACATGCTAAAAAATAATTTTACACATGTTTTAATCACTTCAGTAAACAGTAAAGTAAGACTTGAATTGGTATACCACCAGATTTGTCTCTTCATGGAGAATATGAATATCTTTGTTTTGTTTCTGTACTATGAAGCAAGTGTAGTTATGTGTGTTTGTTTACATTGTAACCTTCTAGACAACAAAGAAGTCATAAATAAAAATTTAAAGAAAAATGCATACTGGTTGGGTTTTCAACTCAGCAAGTCATATATCACGGCATATGTCAACCCCAAGGAACATGGAACTTTTAATACAAGAAACATTCAATCCAGGTACTTTCACTGCTAACATTCTCTTTTAATCAACATGTGTATGGCACTGATATACAGTTCCAAGTATACAACTATCTATATGATCTCTGTTTGAGTAGTGCACAATACACAAACTGAAGCACACACATGTTGAGCCAAGCCAAGAAGAAAAGGACACACAAAAGCCATAAAAATTCACATACCTAGGTACTGTAATCCTAACAAATTAGCATGCCCAAGTGGCTACCAATGGGTTTCATTTGCTCTGACCTATTTCCATTTAGACTACAGGAGCTCTACATAGCAAAAACATGATCTTCTGGCTACAGTTGTAAACCTTATTGAAGCATTGGTCTGATCACCTTGGTAACCCCACAAACCATGAATAGTGCTACACAGATCAAATGAAATCAGTTCTTGTACATTATCTCTTGTAACTGAATGCCACATTCCTTTGTATCACTATGTCACATCATGCTGATATGTACAATGACATGAAGTTGGTGACATAACTCAGTCAAATATTTTAAACTCATATATGCAATAGTGGATTAAGTATTTGAATGGGTACTAAAGCTTTTACCCACTACAAAGAAAATTACAGATTGCATGATCACATTATTACATACAGTAGCTAAATGACTTATAAACACATTTTAATTTTAAATTACATTACATCATTAACAAGGTTTCTCATTCAAACCACTATTGCCCACATTCACAAATGAATTAGGTTTTGGTTACCACTTATATGGCATTTAGTTAGTACTGATTTAATTGCATTCCATTCTGTGGTAAACAATTACCTATGGTCATTCTGGAGGGATAACCATGAGGATTAAAGATGATGTCAGGCACCATTCCAGATTCAGTGAATGGCATGTTCTCCACAGGCCATAGCTGACTACACACACCCTTCTGACCATGACGACTTGAGAATTTGTCACCGATTATCGGATTCCTCTATAAAAATAGATTAACCATAAAGCTGACAGGAAGACACACGTATGAAACACTTCAACCAACAGTTTTTACAGTAAGTCTATGCCTGTACATTAAAGGAACTTACAATAATTCGAAACTTTACGTAGACTTGTTGGAGAGGACCAGATCCAACATCATTCCCAAGAAACTTGATCTTCAAAGAAACAGATAGTTACAAAAACAAAGAAGTGGTTACACAAACAAAACTTCCTTAGTAACTCACTTGATCTATGAAAGCTGGCTCAGCACTTTTGTAATACTTCACATGAGATTCATTGCAACTTTCATCTATAAAACTTCAAAACATGTTCATTACAACAATGATCACACTGGTTGCTAATGGTTACCAATAATAAGGATCTCCTTCTTGTAACAGTGTGCCAATTGGAGGAAATCCGTCTGGATCAAGTTTGTCTTCAGTCTTTACATCACCAGGAAAAGTACCTGGAAAACAAACCTACCACTGAACACTGTAGATGAAGTGAAGTTTCCATACCAAAATAGACTGGATTCTTTTTGTCACCAAATTTTGAAATGTCAATAAGCTATGTAATTACAAATACACAGTCAGTAATTATAAATATATTAATTCACAACTAACCTCACTCTTGTACACAGTGGCATGTGCGAAGCCACGTTCATGTGAAGCTTTATTTAGAATCATTGCATCTTCCATATCATACCCCTTAGGTCACAAAATACATTTTTATTGCATTTGCTAATAAATCCTTACAGTATATGATATCACAGCTACAATGGCATTCGTCCCCAGTGGATAGTTGTCAATACCGTAGTGGTCGTACTTCCATGGTCTAACCATTGGAGTCTGTGGAGTCTATAAAGACAAATACTTTGTAGTTTGTATACAGAAGTTCTGTGTATTTGTGTAGGAGAAATGTAACACAAGAAATTAAAACATGGATGAATACATACAGTTAACCGTCATCAAAGGTTTCAAGAGTTGTTTAGTTAGTACTTGTACAAGTGTTGTTAATGCTATAAAATTACAAGATAAAGTCATACAGTGTGTAAATATACACAAATATCTACATACCACAGACAGTCACAAGCTATATGAATGGTGATGGTCTACACACATTACAAAAATATTGACACATGCACACACACACACACACACACACACACACACACACACACACACACACACACACACACACACACACACACACACACACACACACACACACACACACACACACACACACTACATGCTACACACCCACAACACACACACACACGTGCACGTACACTCACATACACACACATTTACACAAGAAGTAATTCTAGAAACCGTTTTGTAGACTATCTTCTGTAATCAAAACCAAATAGTAATTGTGGTGCATATGTCCACAATATACTGAACACAGGATATGACTATATTGTTATTATTATATGACGCACATTGTTATTATGGAGAAAATGAATATGGCTGATGTTATAATGTGGGTGGAATGTGCTGGCTTCTGTTTGCACATATCAGACCCTGGGGCACCCACAATGATGCACATAACTATGTTGAAAGCCTATAACATGTGTCACGATAAAAACAAACTGGGCTGGTGCTATATATGTTGAAAGTCATTACTATGGAATGACAGTAACAGCCAAATATATACCTTGTACAAAAATGACACCAAAGTTTGGAGGAGAAAACTTTGACAAATTTGTTTGATACTTAAATTTTCAATTCACCAGAAATTTGCTGTCCAATTCCACATACCATATTGGTAAGCCTTATTAGGTGCCTGTTAGACCACACACGAAGTCTTGGTACTTGCCAAAATACTGCCAAAGTTTTATGAAGAGTCTATTTAAACACCAGTTTTCTCCCGCTAAAATTTTGTCTCATATAACACTATGAATGCTGATTTGCATTCTATTTAAGGTACCGCTCAAACACAACGTCGTCTCATGAGAGTGCAAGCGACTAAAAAAGTTGCTAATTAAACGGCGTGGAACCCATTTAGCTTATGAGTATTCATCCCAAACAAAACAGGATGAATACTTGCGGGTGTCATGCCCTTTAATTAGCGAGTTTTTTAATTGCGTGCACACTCGTGAAATGACATTGCATTAGAGAGATACGTACCATATTTGAGGCTAGTGCAAGCATGGCTCCAGCACTGTTATCATTGTAAACATTTTAATATTGTTCCAAAACTGGCATTAGTATACTATATAAGTAAAGTAAACAACGGCTACTAAATCAGCAAATTTGTATAATTTCAAAAAAAAAACAAAAAAAAAAACTGGTTCTAAAACAATGATGCAGTACACAGACCTGAAGCTTATACAACTTGTTGTCCATCCGATATTGTAGTGAATGTACAGGAACTCCTATTGTTTGCTTGCTCATCTGTGACAGAAACAAAATTATGCATTTTTAAAATTGTATGTAGATATACTGGACTGATAGAAACGAGTGTAGAATACATTCCATGTCTTCTAAAAACATGTACACAAGCACTGTAGGTGTATCATTTGAACCACTGCAAGTAAAGGAATTCAGAGATGTTTGTACTAAACAAACTTTATAAAGTCTGCGATTTGCAGGACTTCATGGACTATATTTTCTCAAAAATGTTTCATTTGCCACCCATTTTGAATGAGTCTATCACAAACTGTCTGCGATCTTCTCTGCCTCACAAAAATATAACAGTAAATTTCACCCAAGCACTTTGAATTATATGTACCACCAGGGGTGGATACAGGGGAGGGGGGTCAAAGGGGGCTCTTGATCTCCCTCCAAAAATTTTTAGTATACCAAAATCGAGATACTGTCAGCTATTGTCAGCTGCCTGACCTTTTTTTTTTGGCCTCACTATACAAACCAGACAATGTAGTGCCTCGGTTCATTTTGACCCCCTCTCCATAAGTCTGGATCCAACCCTGTGTACTACTGTCCTTACATATTAGATATGGTCTTTCAGACCTGCTGTCTGCTCAGTACTTTTATTTTTAAATGACTTGGTAGATTTTTTTTATTACAATGTGTACATGCGTAGGTGGAACACAGAATAGTTGCAGCAACTGTATTACAAATTATTCATAAATTTCTGTATCACAGTGATGTAGTTTATAAAATAACACCGTCTCATCACTGTGACATCAGGGAAGCTGGCTACATACATAACGGTGATAAATTGGTTTGAACTACACAGAGAGTTACCAAGTGTCATTGTTGCTCTATGTACATACCAAACTCAGATGAAACTTTATCATTGGAAGTAAAACACAAAATAGATTTTAATTATGAGTTTCAAAACTTTCCACTGGGTTTAGTAAAACTATCTGGATACTAAGACACTGTACAGTTAACCTCCTTACAATGGACAGATTTTGAGGTCCCCATAGACATTTATCAGTGAAAAAGGACAACCTCCTTTAAAACAGTAAAATTCAGTTTGTCTCAAAGTGTCCGTAATATAGAGGTTCCACTGTATTATAAATCAAATCAAATGGGAATGGTACCACCAAATTTAAGCATTGGCATGTATTTTTTGATGATTTTTCCAAAAACTCCTCTGTACCAAAAGGCCAAAGGTAGATTGAATTGTACTCACCAGACAAGTGACTTGTATCATTTTATGATGAATCATTACAAATAGATACCACAATTGTAAAATGTACCTGACATTGATACATATTACGAGGACTCTGGTTAAAGTCAGAGAATGGTGTAAGGCTAGCAACCACACTGAGAATGTTATCTTTGCTCAGCTCAAGATGTGTAGTAAGCTACAAATAATGTAGTGTACTTCTAACACCATACAATCCGTTAGTACTGTATGTACCTTTGGGTGTGCTTCTTCTGGAGTTACTGCAATATTCAAATAAACCTGTATATAAAATATTCACAGAGTAAATAGTGCACACGTACACTGTATTAAAAAAAAAAGCAATGACAAATTAAACGTTTGGTGTTTAAAGTACAGTATTTCTAGTGTAAACTACTATCCACAAAGTAGCTGGTGTATGTTTTGTTAGAGTATATTTCAAACACATACTACTGTACATATACACAAACCTGTTCAAATGTTCCAATCAATTCTTCTGACTGTGTTACCAAGTTTAGTACAGTTCTCATCATTCTGGCTGGAGTAGAGAAGAGAAACAAGCCTGGAAACTGGCCACATTTCAGTGGTGGTACAACAGCTATTTCCAAGGTGGCAGTTACAGTTCCCTTCATCTTGAGTACCCTCAGTTGATCACCAATGTGGTTGAGAGAATCCTGCTGAACCCGTCCAACCAGTAACCCATCTAATAGGACATCTAGGGTCTCCAGTGGACCACACATGTTTAATGGACACACTCCAAGTGAGTACAAAACTTTCGTTATCTCAAACGTTGAAGATGAAGTACAGATGACCTGAACAACAACAACCGCTAAAATTGTCGGTGGTTGGGTAATGAAACTATCACACATATCTTTATAGAGCTATATGTCCAATTATACTCAATTACAAAATGGCCACTTTACTGTAAGGTATAGAACGCACCATACCTGGGCTTAATTCAGAAGAGGGTAGTGATGTACCATAACCCTATGATACACATACTTCAACGTGTGATTACACAGCCAAACATGGTAGATAAAATAGCACTTTGGAGGTATGGTAAATGATTGTATTTGCTTTGCAAACACCCTTTTTCTTATGTCAAATTCACACTCCATTCCCTGTCACCTGGTTATTTGGTAAAGTGGTAAGATCAGAAAACATAATTATAATAAACCTTGTAAGTTGGCTTCAAAGTGTCCATATTACATGCATGTCACTTGCCTACCACAAAGTAACACAGCTACAGTACAGCTACTGAGGTAGCTACTTTGGAAAAACCCCACCGAGGCTAACTGAAGAGATATTTTGGTACTAAATTAAACTACTCTTATAGAGCAGTCAGAAATTCTTATCTTTGACCCATTATGTGTACCTCAATTACCTCACTAAAAATTTTCTGGTACGTTTTTGTCACAATGCATGTGCACATACATACCATGAAAACTGTATAAACAAATATGGAACAGAAACTTTAAAATAAACACAGCTGTTTTGGTGGTGTATTTCCTCAAATATTTTACATGCTGAGACCAAAAGCATTCTATTATGAAGCTTATAATTAAGAGAGTCCTTAAGAGATGACACGTTGTACACATGGCAACAACAGTTACACATATGTACCTTGGCATTTGTAGCAAGGTGATTCAGCAGTCCACATGGAGCTCCATCTGGTGTGTGCACAGGACACAAGAACCCTTCAATTACAAAAGTAACAAATAAAATGCAGTTAAATAATATATGTTTGTGCCCTTACCCCAAGCCTCTGGTAGTAGTCTCCGAACTGCTGTGGTTCTCATAGTGGCAAAGAAGGCTCCTCGGTGGACGCAACGAAAATGGGACAAATACCGATAATAGTTTAGTTTCTCTGCCACAACTGTAAATCCAGCTTTCTATATTATAAAGTACAAAGTGTATGTTGGAATGCATAGTGCGTACCAATAAACAATAAAGTTTGTAATATAAGATGGAATACAGTGTCCTATCTAATAAAAGTTCACCTTTAACAGAGGCACATATTATGTGTATAGCTGCTCCAGTGCTGGTGTTGAAAATAGCTTGCATATTTAAAAAAAAAAAAACTGTATAGTGTGTACTTTATTAAGACAACAAAGCTCAGAGCAGATATGGTCACCCTGACACATTCATACACACACACTAGTAGTATCCCTTCTAGTGACTGTTCTATTAGAATAGTTTGATAGATCAAATCCATATCACAACAATACACACATACTTGTTGCAGACCAAGACCAGATTTTGATGTCAGGTTGCCAGTAGCGATAAGGTTGTGCATGTGATTGCCAACATCAGGTCCAGTACCAATAACTTTCTTAATAATGGTTGCTACAATGTTAACAATTACAAGTATGTGCCTATTAACTAGTATACTGTCACCTCTTACCATTATTTTCATCAAACTTTCCAGGGTGAAGTCGGGCTTGTCGCTCTAGTTCATTTTTCATGTACCGCAAGAAGTTTTCTAGTTTTTCCTTTCACAAAAGGAGTTAGTGATATTTCACATAGACACAGAACAAACAAACAAACAAAAACAATCTTCTTCCTAAAGAGCTGGTATTTACTAACAGAATTAACAGCTGTAACTATGGTTTCTTGGGATCAAACATTTGGACTAAACATATTTGTGTTGTAATTCACAGCAAGTATAGAACTTAAAATTTTCAACAGAACAGAACACCAGCTCTCTCAAACAAACTACTCTAACAGAGCACACACTAACATTATACAAGAATCTTTATATGTAGGTCTACCTTGAGAGCCATAAGATAAAGGTGCCCGGCCAACAGTATTTCTTGATTCATCGGAGAATCTGTTGTCTCAGGACTGCACTTGCCATTTACAAGAGCAAACAACTTCCGAGTTGCCAGACTACAACAACATGTAAAGAAAAACTAATTTGTAACAGCATGGCTACAAACAATTATGGTCTTCATAATTTCATTAACTTTCTAGTTTTAGGGGCATACGATTGAGATTTGTAAAGGAAGCCATTTATTGGTCACGATCTGGCGATCTTAGGGTTGTATACAATCACTGGACTGGACAAGTGGACTGGACTGGGCTACTGGACTTGTTTTTTGTTTTTGTTTTTCATTTTGGCACATGTTTGGAAAACTATTGCTACATCAAATGTAAAATATGTAGGTGAACCTGTCTACTTGGCACTATCTGTTCTCTTAAGATTGTGTGCAATTCTCTCTCTTGGCATAATCTCTATTGTACGACTATCATTTGTTTTATCGTGAAGTACAAACCATACAGTACATGTGTATGTAGCGTTGTAGTAACCATGTATCCTACAAGTTATAGTTATGGAGTCAACTAAATTAAGTGGTGACAGTTAACTGTCTTGCTATTCTATAGCTGATACAAAGGTTCTATAGTTTTTGCATGACAGCAATAACAAGCGAAATCATGTACACAAGATTTCAACTAATCAAATTGATTCATTTTGAACTTAAAGGCATGTCCAAACGAATTCGAATTAGGAACCGGATGCAAAACGAATTCAGGAAATGCATATTGAATCCAAATTGAACGTGTCCACATGGATTATTGTGTAATGCGCATTATTGAATTTACTAGTGTGGTAAACGGATAATTAAACAGTTGAGAAAACACTGATTTGCGCCAACCAAGAGAACAGTGAGTTTAACGATAGAATGAAAGGAATAACTCGTAGTAACGCTTATACTTTAGCTTATAATGTACCAGAAGGATTTCTACGAGTAGAGTACGAAAGACTGCTGATGGTGCATGATAGGTATGGGGCCATTGTTCTTTCGAACTCTAAGGGCTAGCTACGATGATGAAACACTGCTTCGACACATCCCTGCGCTTTTATCACACTGAGCGCTTCTGTATTTCTACCCTGTGTTGTTTACAAAGGTCATGTGCAAACGTGTCAAGCCCTCACATGCTAACTAGCATATTATGACGTAGCAAATCCCAATTTACAGCCAATTCGTATTCAAACCACCTGTGGAGGTGAATTCGTGTAATCCACTTTTCATTCGAATCGCCTTAATGCACATTCCGTGTGGACGCGAATAATTACCACATGTGACTTCTGTTTTAGATTTGTTGATGTACAATAACTATTAGAACCTCTGTATGTAGCTGAAGCTGGGCAATGTTGACAAGTCTGGCATGATCACACCTTTCTTTTGTTTGTGTGTGGGTTTCTTTATGTGTGGAGGAAACTACATAAGACTAGCATACTTACAACCAGTTGCCCAAATATTTGGCTTAAAAAGGGAAAACACCTGAGTCCAGTAGTCCAGTCCACCAGTCCAGTCCAGTGATTGTACTCAACCCAATCTGGTTCTATCTTAGGCAGTTCACATATGAGTGACTGTTCTATTAGAGTGTTTCCTGACTGTTTACATTAAAGCATTTTAAATATTTTCCTCTGCATTACAGCATTGCTTAACTTAATTGACTAAGATTTTAATGTAGTCCAAAGTCTATGTAGTATGATAAATACAAAAGGAATACTGGAAACTACAGAAAAATACAAATTACAGATACTTTCAATGAAACAGTAATCGTCATATTTTAAAGTTCTTGACATAAGACGTTTTGTGAATTTTGTTATTCAAGAACTACCTTATAGGTACAAAACTTCCTCTGTGAGAAAAAAACTGTCACAATTAAAATTTGCACAAAATGTATTAGTGAAAGAATTTCCAAAATAAGACATAACAAGCGGTGTCACAAGTGGCTGAGCTTGCACACCTAAGGAATCTTCCAGAAATCTAGTTAATAAATACTCAAATACAAACACACAACTAACACACAAACACTTAGCATCAAACATCAAAAATACTTGACTGCTTACACTAAAAAATGGAATTTGTCAATTTGTTTGGTTAGATGAACACATACTAGATCCCTTGAAAAAAAAAAATTGTTACAAATGGTCTAAGAAATTGACAGTAACTCACTTCAGTAAATGCTTGGCAACATCCTCATCTGTTTTCCAATCAGGTAATTCTAACTTAACACGAAACAGTCTACCTACAAAACAACACAGTGCAGTGAAACCTGCCATAATTGGATTCAGTGTTGGGCGTAAAGCATTACAAAAGTAATGCAGTTACGTGTATTTTCTAGCGTCTGAACAAAGTGAAAGAGCAGGAAAATAAGCTCCCACATGAATGGGGTGTGGTATTGCGTCATGTCATCACGTGACGCAAGGGTATTTATATGTGTGTAGTGTGCATTATATTCAATCTATGCCACGTGTACAACATAAGTAGGTTGGCTGTTTTTTCGTTTGCGAAATTTTTCGTGGAGACATGGAGGCAAAGTTAGACGAAATGATGGCGGAGTTCCGCGAGTCCAAGAAAGAGCTGGAGGGAAAGATCACGTCGTCCCTGAACGAGTTTAAGCGGGAGATGAGTGCTGCACAGGAGAAAACTGTTCAACAGTTCTCCAAGAGAATTGGCTCGTCCACCTATGAGTTTAGAAGGAAGGGGAATGAGCATCAGTTCAACTTCAATTGCAGCATTGAGGACGCCATCGACACCGCCAAGTCCGAGCTCGCCAAGATCAAGCCTGCGGACCCCGAAGCGAAGGAGGCCGTCAAGAAAGCTGAGCTGAGCCTTGATGAAGGTACCAGGGCGCTTGCCACAAGGCAAAAACATATTAAAATAGCCGACCACTCGGATCTTAGCTGGGCGACAGTTAAGCACTACATGGCAGACCCTTTGGCGGATGGGCTGGAGGACGAGAAGGAGATCGCCAGGTCGGAGAAGGAGGCTCAGAAGGAGCAGGAACGATCTCAAGTGAAGAGGGGTGCTAAGCGTGGGGGTGGTGGTGGTGGTGGAAAGTACAGGAGGCCAAGACAGGAGCACCACCGGGAATATAGATTTGACCCATACCTGGAGTATGGTAGAAGAGAATGGTTTGCTCTGCCACCACCAGTGCCTCAGCGGCAGTTTAAGCCTCGTGCGTTGGGGTCATGTTTTCGCTGTGGTGCGTATGGCCACATTCAAGCAACTTGTTCAGCACCACCAAGAACATATCCTTTGTTACAGCCTGTGGTAAGCACCAGTACTGAGTCGAAGGTACCAGCATGTGTTGATGATGTCTGTATGTGTGATGAGTTGGATGTAGATGATATGTGCATGGGATCAGGTTTATTTTGTGAATGTGTTGATAGCGCTGTATGTCATCCCAAGAACATCACAGCAAGTGTTAGTAGAGAGGAAGCCTGTTCTCCAGTACTGAACAAAAGTGTCAATAAGGTCACCACTGACATAAAGAGTGATGGAAAGCATGCCAGTAGGGTGAAGGGTGACAAGCCTGTATCCAATAATGGGACTGAGCTAAGAGATAATTATAATATGGTGGTGGAGAACCACTATAAGGGTGGAGACTTGGCAACCAGGTTTTGGGAGTCAGACAGTGCAGAGCCCCAAATCACACATGTGCAGGGCCGGCTAAAGCAAAGATCTGTTTTTTGGAAAGATGTGTTGCATGCCCCAACCCCCATACTGGATTGTATCGAGAATGGGTACCGCCTACCTTTAAAATTTATCCCCCCTTCCTGGTCACAGCATAACCACCAGCCAGCTAAACTACACAGAGAGTTTGTTAATGAGGCAGTGGAGAGCCTTCTTAGTAATCGCTGCATTATTAGAGTCTGAGAAAGTCCACACCTGTGTAACCCCCTTTCTGTTGTAGCAAATTCAGCAGGTAAATTACGTTTAGTCCTTAATCTAAAGTACCTGAATAAGTTTTTGCATGTTATTAGTTTTAAATATGAGGACCTACGCACTGCTGCCCTAATGTTTGAGAAAGGTGAGTATATGTTCAAGTTCGACCTCAAGTCGGGTTATCATCATGTTGATGTGCACCCAGACTACCATAAGTTTTTGGGTTTCCAGTGGGAGATTAAGGGTGTTCTAAACTATTTTGTTTTTGCTGTGCTACCCTTTGGACTGTCCACAGCTTGTTACTTGTTTACAAAGCTCTTGAGGCCATTAATTAGATACTGGAGGGGACGTGGATTGAAAGCCATAATATACCTTGACGATGGGATTGTGGCAGTCCAAGGCTTTGAGAGGGCCCTGCATGAGAGTATACTTGTCAAAGGAGACCTTGAAAAGGCCGGACTTGTGGTCAATGTGGAGAAGAGCGAGTGGACGCCATCTAATAGTATAGAATGGCTTGGGTTCCTGATAGATCTCTCTAAAGGCGAGTTTGCCATTCCTGAGGACAAGATAAGGGCTCTTAAAACTAGGCTGCTAGAGATGCAGAGTGTTAGGTATGTGCAAGCAAAGTATTTGGCTAGTGTGATTGGTAAGATAAACTCAATGTCCCTCGGCCTGGGTCCCGTCTCCTGCCTGATGACGCGGAGCATGTATGCCACTCTGAATACCAGACTGTTCTGGTTCCAAAAGTTGGAACTATCAGCAGAGGCCTTAGAAGAAGTAAGATTCTGGCTTGACAGGTTAAAAGATTTCAATGGGCAGGATATTTGGCCTAAGCCATCGGCAGTCCGAGTGGTTTATTCAGATGCTAGTGCTACAGGATATGGGGGATACACTGTTGAGCATGGGAACCTGGTTGCCAATGGCCAGTGGTCAAATGAAGAGGCAGCACAAAGTTCTACATGGCGTGAGTTGCATGCAGTGAGGATGGTGCTAGAGTCCTTTAAAGACAAGCTTAAGAATGAAAGAATACGGTGGTTTACTGACAATCAAAATGTGGTGAGGATCGTACAGCATGGTAGTCCCAAACCCCTCCTGCAAACTGAGGCCTTGAGCATTTTTGCTACTTGCGCCAATAGCCACATCCGAGTTGAGCCTGAGTGGATACCTAGAGAGGAGAATGAGTTAGCAGATTATTATAGTAGGGTCGTGGATTATGATGATTGGATGCTAAACCCAATGGTATTTCAATGGTTAGATGGCATATGGGGCCCCCACACTGTTGATAGATTTGCAAGCCCAAGGAATGCTCAACTTGGTAGGTTTAACTCCAGATTCTGGACACCGGGTGCAGAAGCAGTCGATGCCTTTACCTGTAGCTGGGCGGAGGATAACAATTGGTGGGTCCCACCTGTTCATTTAATACCTAGGGTTATTAGACATGCTCAGAATACAAGGTCCCAAGGCACGTTAATCATTCCAAAGTGGTTGTCATCCCCTTTCTGGCCATTGTTGTTTCCAAATGGAATTGAGCCAGCAGAATTTGTCGCAGCATGGATTGAATTGCCCCAAGACAAAGAATTGATTTTGCCAGGTGTCCTGGGCGCTAGCTTGTTTAAGTCTGTCCCCAACACCCCAGTTATTGCCATGAGACTAGAGTTTAATTTTTAGAATAAAATTATGGTGTTAACACAAACGATAGGTAATTAAAAAAAAAAAAAAAAAAAAAGGTTGTATAAGTGATACTTGGTAGATATGCACTGTGTGTGTGGAAGTATATCCTCATTATCTGGTAGATGTCAATTGGGCATTACCAACTCCTAAACGTTCAGTCAGTCAAGTTGTGTTAGCCACATCGTGTTAGTCACAGCCCAATGTAGCCAGTCACAGCTCGATGTAGTCAAGTTGTGTTGGTCACAGCTCGATGTAGTCAAGTTGTGTTGGTCACAGCTCAATGTAGTCATGTTGTGTTGGTCACAGCCCAATGTAGTCAAGTTGTGTGGTCACAGCTCAATGTAGTTGAGTTTTGTTGGCTACAAATTAGGTTAGTCAAACTGTGTTGGTCACAACTCAATGTAGTCAAGTTGTGTTGGTCACAGCTCAGTGTAGTCAAGTTGTGTTGGTCACAGCTCGATGTAGTCAAGTGGGTTGGTCACAGTAATGTTAGTCAAGTTGTGTTGGTCACAGCTCAATGTAGTCAAGTTGTGTTGGTCACAGCTCAATGCAGTCAAGTTGTGTTGGTCACAGCTCGATGTAGTCAAGTGGGTTGGTCACAGTAATGTTAGTCAAGTTGTGTTGATCACAGCCCAAGGTAGTCGAGCCATGTTGGTCACAGCTCAATGTAGTAAAGGTGTTGGTCACAACTCAATGTAGTCAAGTTATGTTGGTCACAGCTAAATGTAGTCAAGTGGTGTTGGTCACAGCCCAATGTATTCAAGATGTGTTGGTCACAGATCAGTGTTAGTCAAGTTGGGTGGGTTGCGGTTTAATGTTAGTCAAGTTGTGTTGGTTGTAATTCAATGTTAGCCAAGTCAATTGATTTGTCACAGCTCAAGTTGTCTGAATTGCATTGGTGGTAGCTCTGTTATTATGTGCATTCAGCATATTTAATTTTGTAGGTGTTCTTGCACAAGGAGCTTGGAAACTGATTGATCAGTTGGAAGACCCAGAATTGAAAGACCTGGCTAGTAGACTGCCACAAACAATCCTTCACAGCCGTGCCAGCAATACGGTGAAGAAATACCTCGGAGCATTCCGAAGATGGAAGTTGTGGGCAGTTGGCCACAACCTTTCACCAATTCCTGCAAGGCCCCACAAGTTTGCCCTATACTTGCAATACATTGGTGAGACGAAGGGGTCCAAGTCAGCAGCTGAGGAAGCCTGCAATGCTGTGTCTTGTGTGCACTCAAGCGCGGGCCTGCCTCCATTGCTTTCAGATTCCTTTGTTAAAGCTACACTGGAAGGGTTAAGGCGTTCGCTGGCCAAACCGGTAGTGAAGAAGGAACCAGCAACAGTCGAAATGTTAGAAGCTATTGTGGAGGATGCAGAGAGGTCAGGCTCACTGTCAGATTTACGACTAGCTACAGCCTGCCTGCTAGGCTTCTCAGGATTCATGCGTGCTGCAGAGGTGTTGGAGCTTAGACTGTGTGATTGTATAGTATCAGGGGAGATGATGAAGATACGCATCACCGGTAACAAGACTGACCAGCTAAGACAAGGAGACGAGCTGCTGGTGGCCAGGACTAAGTTGCGTACATGCCCAGTAGCTATGTTGGAGCGCTACATGGCCATAAACCACATTTCGCAGGATGACCAAAGATACTTCTTCAGGCCAATACAGAAGATGAAGAATGGTGAGAAATTGAGGGAATCCGGAAGAATCAGCGCGACCTGCTTGAGGGACCTTTTCAATAGGAAGATAGCTGCTCTGGGTTTTCCAGCTCGTGAATTCGGTCTGCATAGTTTAAGAGAAGGTGGGGCAACTGCAGCAGCAAATGCGAAGGTGCCGGACCGCCTTTTCAAAAGACATGGGAGGTGGAAGTCAGAAAATGCCAAGGATGGCTACATAAAAGACAGTGTGGAAAGCAGGCTGGAAGTCTCCAAGAGCCTAGGTCTGTATCTTTGTTCATACAGCTTTCTTTGCTACATCTAATCAGTTGTTAATAATGACAGCCAACCCCCAGTGGTGGCACAACCCAGTTAATCATAGGGTAGCTGCATGTGTTGGGGTGTAAGGATATAAGTGTTGTGGGAGGTAATATTACTTAATGCAATAACAAAGTAAAATAACACGCTACATTTCTTATGCTAGTAATATCTTACGGATAGTTACTTCACTTAAGTAATGCATTACTAAAGTAGCGCATTACTACTCGTTACTGTAGCGCGTTACTGTAATGTTATTACTTAATCCTAACAAAGTATTAATGGGTTACTATAATTACCTAACGAAGTACCTTTATACATTGTGTAATATGTAATATAACATATTACTAGTTACTTTTAAACTGAAGTAATATATAACTGTAACACATTTCATCGCAGTGGCAGTAATAAGTAATACATTACTTTTTAAAAGTAGTGGCCCAACGCTGTTGGGTTACTACATAAGGACACTTGTGTATCTGACTTGAAAATTCTCATTTATGTACAAAACGACCAGCCACTTGTTTACTATGACCATTAAACTATTGGAATCAAATTCTATAGTACACCAAAACTGCATTAATACAAGCAGACTAAAACTGAGTGTGGGTAGGGATATATGAAAAAAGACGACAGTTGATACAGTAGTAAAACATTACAAAACATCAATCACACCATATGAACTTAAAGTAGAGTGCGTGATAATTCTGCTCGAGATGAGCGGTAGGTTTTATACATACCTAGTTGGGATACAAGAACATGAGTTATTGTGTAGCATTAATTAGTCCTCAGCTGCTTGTTTATTCAGTACAATGTTAACCATTGGTGATTTTTCACATTACTTTCCCATGCAGCTATTAGCACTTATGTACTGACATGAAATATTGTGTAATGTTACATTACAATAAAACACTCTAATAGAACACACAGGTAAAAACCCACTACTGTTGATAAAATATTAGCTAAGACAGCACACTGCAATTTCCAATAAGACAGCGCACTGCAATTTCCAATAAAACATTGGAAGGAAATTATGGCAGATTTGAACATGTCGCCATCAAAAGCCAAACTAAATTATATTTGTACTCATAGTCCTTGTCAGCAATGGAATCATATTTAATCTCACTAAGAGAGACACATTGTGACAGCTACTAGCACCAAACAAATCATACCAAACAAATCATGAGTGTTTTGTTGGAAATGTCAGAGGGCAGTCTACATACTGTACACTTAAAGCACTGGTTCATGATATCGATATCCTTACCACCTCAAATCAAGACAAGACTCATGAGAGAATACGAGAAAAATGCATACACATTTAATACATACAAGATAGCAAAATTGATGAACACCACAATGTACATCTATAAAGAGAGCTACATACCAACATACTGCAGCACAGCTTTTTGGCTGGTCAACTCTTCATTTAGTGAATCCCTCAACATTGATGCTACACAACTGCAAAGACAACATAGATTACATGTAGTGTAACGTACACAGGCAAGCAGCTAGCACACAGGTCTCTTCTTAATGGATTTTCGGGACATATTTGTGTCAAGGTTCATTTAAGGAAAACTGGTAAAGATAGCCCTATAAGTTTTGGCCCATAATTTCTGAAAAAATAAACCCTCTACAATCATAACAAAAAAAATCTATTTTTTTTCTTTCCAAATAAAGATGCACTATTATATGAGATGTACAATGAAGTACACAAAGTTATATACCCTTTAATAAATGTATCGTCTTCACTTCCTCTAATAATTTCATTGTAAATGAAGGAGTCCGTTTTATCAACAAGTGCCTAATATAGAAGAGTATGTGGTAAAGAAGAGTGACATGAGAATGGACAATGGTGGACAAGTCGGACTATGTAGCATGCACACCTTTAAGATGGTCATTAGTGGAAGGAAGAACTGTTCTTTATTTCTTGTGAGGCACAGGATAACACTTCCATCAGTGAGATAATGTAAAATGAGATTCTGTAACAAAGAATATTATGTAGCTGTATGTGTGCACATGTGCGTGTGTGCGTGTGTGTGTTGTGTGTGTGCGCGCACTTGCATGTGTGTTCGTGTGTGTGTAGTGTATTAGGATATGTCATGTGAGAGTGAAATATTCCACTAACTGATGAAGTCTGATCTTTACGAACACTTCGCACACTGACACCATACTCAGTAAACAATGATCCTCTTGACTTCCATGATGGCCTGATGATTGCTATAGGCTAAACAAAGAAAGAGGATGTTTAATATGTACCAAGCACAATGCACATACAGCAGAACATTATATAGAAGTTGGAAGTGTATGTGTGTGCCTGTTTGTGTATGTATGCATTGTATGTGTGTACATGTGTGTAGTATGCGTGTGTGTGTGTGTGTGTGTGTGTGTGTGTGTGTGTGTGTGTGTGTGTGTGTGTGTGTGTGTGTGTGTGTGTGTGTGTGTGTGTGTGTGTGTACATGTGTGTGTGTACATGTGTGTGTGTACATGTGTGTAGTGTGCGTGTGCGTGTGTGTGTAGTGTGCGTGCGTGCGTGCGTGTGCGTGTGTGTGTGTGTGTACATGTGTGTAGTATGCGTGTGTGTGTTGTATATACAAGTGACTACTCACATAGTTTCTTCTTGGCATCACCAACATTCTCATGATACGTTCAATTCCATTAACTATAAAATAACCACCTGCTTCCTAGTGAGGTGGAAATCAAACCAAACTACGTAAATACAGTCTGTACAAACTAACACTAAAGTATGTACGTTTTGAGCTGGATCCTCAAAAACATTTAATAACACATGGATGCAATTACACGTTATCTTGAAATTTGGCTCACTTGTAGCACTGCTTGACCCACTAAAAATATTTCAAAATTTTTTCGTTCAATACCCGACACAATATTTACGGTGACTCAAACTATTCACCATACATTTCCTATAGGGAAGCCAAAATACATAGCATCTATTACAACCCTTTTCCTGAACTTGTAGTGGAGCCGAACCACACATGCCTGTTGTTGACTACTTTACTGTCACCACTAATCATCTGGTTGGATAAAATGTCGATTCTCTTGAGAAAAAAATCCACCTTTGATTTTTAGCTGTTTTTTTCAGGATACAGCTCAACTTGTACATACTATAACAATAGTACATGTGCGCCCATTGGCACAAATTAGGCACATGTGTGCACACATGCAGGTACGTACACACACAGAGGATGTATACCTCAGCTTCTTCGTGATGCTTTACAAGTTCTTTAGGGCCCATGTGCAGCAAACGACATCTGCTACTCTATAAGGTGAAAATGTATGTACATGTCCACAACATAGTAACAATATAAAAACACATCAGTATTTAAACAAGTAAAAAGCATTCGCATGAAGCCATGCACACATTTCAGCGAAGCTCTGTATTCTATCATTTCATACATACCTTCACCATGATGGGTACCTGCCCAATGTTACTAGTAACTGTTCCAGCATGTCTGCCATCAACCAACCAACTGAATGTAGCAGCAAGTTTGGCTTTGTATGATGAAGCACGTTCTCTGCACTGCAACGATAAAATTCCTTGAAGATATGAATGAATGCACATACGTCCAATACAGCATGCTTGCAATACACACAGACACACATACATGTATGTACACACACATTACACTACACTGCACATATGTATTGCATGCACACACACACACACACACGTACACAAAAACACAATATACGTGCACATTCATTTACAGCTGCATGCATACATGTATATACAGACTGTATATCACAAATATGTACATGTACAAATTACAGGCCCATACCTCTGTAGGAAATGTTTTCACAGACTTAGAGTACACATTGGACTCAGATATTGTTGGATACCCAATCTCAGCATCCTAATGTATACAATACAAATGAACAGTAACTGATAGTGTCTGCATGACATAGAAGGAGCAGCATACACACACTATGCACACATGTGAACTTTTCAACAATTGTTGTTTGGATATGTGCATGGAAATAGAGATACATGTACTAGGCAAATACAACTTTTACAGAGCCATATGGGAAATAAAATGATAACAATTTGACTTAATTGAATAGTAGCTACATTGTCTTTTGTTTGCCATAGATACTTCAACATGTACATTGTACAAGCTATCACATACATACCTCAATATAAATGACTATCTTCCTTCCTGTAGGGTCAACCATCTCTTCACGGGAAATATTCTAATAAATAAGAAATATTCTAATAAATAAGAAATATTCTAATAAATAAGAATTATTTAATAGTTATAACCACAACTGCGAGGGATTTTGCTGAGATATACACCCAAAGCACAAAGGCCGTAAGCCAGAGGGCTAAGAGTGTATATATCAGCAAAATCTGATGCAGTCGTAGTATAAGTGATATATATCACTCGCCTGATAGGTAAAGAACTAGAGCACTCACTCTGTTCCTGTTATATATCAGTATCTGATGGTCAATAGTGGTTTTAATAGCATGGGCTAATAGCCGTTGGAATATTATTCATAAGACATTATACTTTACACACCGCACCTGAAAATAGGTGATTGTGGGTTCCTTAGTTTAAGCATTTTGTACTACATTAAGCCTACTAACTTCGCTTTTGGGACAGTAAGTTGTTAAGTAGTTAGGACTATAGACCATGTGCGCGCTAAGGCGTGGCACTCCATTACATCATCAAAATAACGTATCTGCCATTTTTTGAGGGCAAAAACGTACGCATTCTATGCCTACAAAATTTTTTTAATGCTAATACAAAGGAATCATGGTAAAAGATAGAGTAGCACCGGTATAAAGTAAGTTACTGGGTAAAAGTATATAACATATTTGCTGCATGGCGAGTTATTCCGCCTAGGGAAGGTTCTGTAATAGAACACTTGATACTCTTGCCCTCACTTTTCTCGTAAACTATCATGATACTTGAAGCTGTAGCAATTTTTTCTGTTTTTTTTTTTCTTTCCAGACCATGCCTTGGCACGCACAAAGTCTATAACTTACCTCTAGTTGTCTATTTGTGTTGTTCCGTGGTCTGTTCAATGGTTGCTGACATGTGGTTGGTAGAAATACACACCCACACATTGCTCAAACGATTATTTTACTGATAATTTATCATTTAGTAACTGTCAACTATCAAAACTTAGCAACTACACTGAGCCCAACCTGTAAACCCAATCCTATAATTAAATGTTCCATGTCACTTAATATAAAGAGTCAAGGCATGTTGTATCTTAGAACTGATTGGGCATCAAAGCCATGAGCATGCAAACACATTCCCATGGTATTGCTCGGGCAATGTGCAAGTTAAACCCCAAGCGGCACCTTTGAATGCTCACGCTAAAGTGGTATATAAATACATGAATATATATCCCCACAATAGTTTGAAAATTTTAGCTGTCACTTGTCAGTACAGTGTACATTTGAAACCAAGGAAGATACAGGATAATGCGTAGTACAAATACGCATTATCCTGTAGTACAAATACGACTATTTACGCTTCAATTCTTACAACACACAAAACCACTGATGTACTATCCGCAAATCAACACCTTGCCCTGCAAGTGAAAAAAAGGGTGTATTTTCTGTTGGTTGATTGTAATGAATTAAACAGAAAATAAGTTCCCACATGAATACTATTGGGGGTCATGTGAGCCTCCCTCACGTGACAGTCGGTTTAAATGGGTTGGTAATGTGTAATAAGTCGCTCTACGCCATGTGTTTGTGCAAGTGGGTTACCCACCCATCCCACCCTGTGAGGTTGTTTAAATTGGTTTTTCTTGACCATTGTAGGTAGTTGCTGGCAGTGGAGCAGCAGGTAGTTGTGGACATTAGATTTTATATGCATACATGAATGGAGTTTGTTTTTGTTTTTTCCCGGTAGGTAAAAAAAAAGAAAGCCTACCAGGTTTTTTCCAGTGGGCTACTTGTTGCTGGGCAGTTCCAATTTTTTATTTGGCATTATTATTATTTGTGCTAAGCCCCCACTCTGTTTTTCTGTTTTGTATACATGTAAGCAGCTATTGATTGATTGTATGTTTGTGTATTTGATATCTTGTGTTGTGTTTTGACAATTGATTATTATAGTAGCCCACGTTTGGTGGCGGCGGCACAACCCAATGGTATTGTTGTGTGGGTGGTAAGGGTAGTAAACAGTATGGTGAGGGAGCTGCTATGGTTGGAGATCAGGATAAAGATATCAGTGCTAACCATTATGCAGTTACACTTTTCTAAAGGGCATCAGTCAGGCAGTTAGTCAATCAATCGGTGAAAAAATTACAATGTTGTTACTTATCATGGCTTCTAACCAATACAGCTTTTTCGCTGAAGTTCCATGATTGCTACTATACATACTGTATTTACTTGGTTAAACACTACAGCATTCATTACCTTAGGCAAATAATCAATGCAGCAACTATTCACCACTAGATGCTTGGAAACGATGTTTAGATCCTTATTTCAAAAATTAATTGTAGCACAACTCATGTGCAGCTACTATTAAAGAGTATGGTATATATAAAGAGTTACACTTCGGAAGGCTCAGTTTCATATCAACATGTAATTGGCACAATTACAAGGATGTGACATGTTGTAATTGTGCCAATTACATGTTGATATTTCACTTCACCTTCCTCATGTAATTATAAATAGCATGCAGGCACTTCGTGCCCTGAGCCATGGTCTTGGTGGCTACCAACAGGTAACCATGTCAACAGTGCTAGCACATAAGTTGGCATTCTGTTTGTGTATTAAGGTCCCTACCCTTGGACCAATTTTGAGCTAGCTGCAGCCGTTTCTGTCAGTTTCATTACTGTATCAGGGGCGGATCCAGGACCTGGCAAGGGGAGGGGAGGGGCACAAGCAGTCCAAGTGGTTGGGGAGAGCCAGATTCCCTTGTTAGTTGCTACATTCTTGAAGCAGCAAATAATATACCTCTTAGTAGTATCTCACTGTTGATTTTTACTATTTTGGCCTTTGCAGATGGCTGTGAAGTCTTAAAAGCTGTTTAAAAGGCTTTGAATGTCTTAAACAGCAGTAACACGATAATTGTTTTTAGAAGTGCTTAGTATGCACATGGCTTTGGTTTCAGGTGAATTTGTAGTAAATGCTAGCAAAATGCACATATTTTTGTGAGTTTTATTGGCCTGACAGTTTAGTATTTTAATCAAAAGAAGTAGCTAAGTATGGTTACTCCACAAGGTGAGGGGATTTTGTCCCAAATGCCCCATCCTGGATCTGCCATTGTGTATTTTTATGGGGAAGGGTTGTAAATGTTACAAAAACCTTCATAAAGCATTAATGCACTGTGGTCTCAGATTTTGTTCAAACTCCTCCTTGATAAGTAAGCCTTTCTCTTTGTCTCTTGTTGTGGCCAGTACTCACATTAATACACAAAGCTAAATTTAATGAAGAACAGTTCAAGGGGGTGACACACAGGCACTCACCGTAGGTAGATCTGCGACCGTGGTCAAAGTCTAAGTCAAAGGCCACCAAAATTGTGCCAATTCAATGGTCAAGGGTAAAAGCTTCCAACCCAAATCAAAAAGTGCTGAAACATCATCGCTAAGTAACCAGTCAAAGGTCGAAAAAGGCTTAGTCACACGTCAAAGCGAAATTTCGGCCGGTTAAGACTTTGACCGCGGTGCGTACCTACATGACACCCCCTTGCAGTTTGATATTACCAGGAGCTTATGAGCCGCCAAAGGAGCATGAAACTTATGCTGCCTGCCGGGTGCCATCAGCAACATAATTATTTTTAGAGGAGCCTAGTATGCACAAAGGTGCTGGGACAATTTCATAGCTTTGGTTCGCTTGATTTCAGGTGAATTTGTAGTAAACGCTAGCAAAATGTGCATATTTTTTTTGTGAGTTTTATTAGTTTCCATATAAGGAAAGTAAAATCTCATTAGTCGATGCCGTATACTAATTCTCTTTGTCTCTTGTTGTGGCCAGTACTCACATTAATACACGAAGCTAAATTTAATGAAGAACAGGCGTAACAGTACTCCTTCAGCTAGAATGGTTTTATTAACCCCATCACTTAGTACATTAACCTAGTATTGTTTACCTCAATCGCATACTTGAGCCCTTCATCCACAGCAAAGTTGAAGGATTCAATGTGTTGTTGAACAAGCTGTTGAAGAGGCTGTAGAAAGCAAAATTATCAAACACGACCTGACAAGTAAATCTCACACCTGATGTTGTATATCAGACAACCTCCCGTAGCCCTTCCGGGTTAGATTTTTATACGATGGCTGCTTTTCCATCGGTGCGCACGTGTGATCGTACAATAAAACGATCGATTGTGGCGTTGGGTTTATCACTGGAGCAATGGAGCGGTACGAAGTGGTGTCGAAGATCGGAGAAGGTGTGAACGTGTACTGTATTGTATGCCTGTCAAGATAAGAGTATCTATCTGTTGTATTGTATGGATTGTGTATAGTGTGGTGTGTGTTTAGGGCTGTTATCAACACTTAAAACGGGAGAAGTCAGTTCCTCAGGAACTTTTAACAACCTAAGGTATCGTTCTTCGAGTTGTCGCTCGGTCCATGATATTGTAAATACTCAAATTTTGCTGCGAAAAGCACAAACACTGCATAACTGTACCTATACTAAAATATCAGGTTACTGTATCTGTACTCATGTCTATAAAGTCTATTTCAAAATCTCTAAATACAAGAGGTCTGCAATTCTTTCTAGAGAGCCTAAGTTTTGAGAAGTTGTGTCAAACTGGGTTCAATTTTGGACCGCGGGATTGTTATTGGTAACATACCAGTTAAAGGTGACAGTCTTTTTGATTGCTCTCTTTATAAAGGTTGTGGACTACACAAAACTTTGGTGTAGTTAGTGAAGGTGACAAATGATAAACAGCAGCCATAGAGAAGCTTTTGAACTTTAATTTGAGCATAGGCATATTATGGTCCAAGTATTAACTTGCTGGATTAGTAATCAATTATCCTATCAACAGTTTTAGTGAGGTGTTAGCTAATGGTGTGCTTAACACTACATGTGTAGATATTAAAAGAATTTGAAGCTCAGATTTCATGACTGCATGGCTAGTTTTAGTGGTGTCTTGTACCTCACCAGCTAAGGTCCAAGTGGGACCATGGTCTTCGTTTTCAAGTTTTATCCCAAGAAGAAGATTTACCTGCATACTCAGTAGCTGTAGGTGTCCCAATTTTAGTGGTTTGGCCTGTTCATGACAATACAATCTACAATAATGGTATATAGACAAAATAGCTAGTACCTGGTGGTTGTTTGTACACTGTGTAATGTACAATTAATATTTTATGTTATTGCATACTTTTACTGTAAATGTCAGGTTGAAAATATTGGATGCTGTCACTGTTATGATTTTAAAAGCCCACAGCCAATGCTTGAGTAACACAATCTAATGTGTATACGATTGTCATCCTACAGATATGGTCAAAGGCACAGTCCATTCACACTTCGTACCTTCTAACATGAGTATAGTACAAGGATTTGTCGAGTCGACAGCAACAGTTGGACTGACTTATACTAGAGAATCAACGTGCATGTATTTCAGGGGTTATGCATATTAGGGCTGTGCGATAATAGTAAAACCTATATCTCGATAAGTAACAACTATTTTATCTTGATATCGATATTATCTTGATAATAATGTAATATTGAAAGCACAGTTTTACATGTTTGTTGACATAAAGTACTTGTCAAGTCAGAAATTTTACCTGTTCCTCATTTAATTCGATACCTTTCCAAAGGTTTTTCATCTGACTGTGTACACTAGATTACGGAGACTTACTATTATCTCGATAATGAAATTCATTATCTAATTTACGATAGGTGATTTAGGTATCTAGATTATGTTTTTATCTAAATTATCTCCCAGCCCTAATGCATATCAATTTAGCAGAGCAATTCTATCAACCATTTCCTGTTCACTAAAGATTATAATAGCTGTATACATACTTCAGTATATTTCAACTATTTTGCTGTGATGGTCCATTCACAATTCACTACTAAGAAAAACTAGAGCTATAGCTTCTTTTGGCTGGTTAGTTACTTCTCTACTGTTAGTCACTTATCAGCATCATTTTGTTGAGTGCCGGTCATAATTACAAAATTAATGCTTATTTACACGTATGCTTGTTTGTATTCGTTACTACTCAACGTACTCAATCCTGAGGTAACTTTAAAACAGTATGTTGAGCAGTGGTGTAAGAGTTGACTTCAAAAATGCATGTCGTGATAGTGTAAACTGGGTGTAAGCATTTATGTGGAACATTACAAATCAAGTTGGTTGGCTCTACAGGTCTTTGACAGGCGTGACAGGGGATGCCCAGATTAAGCCTACTGATTAGGCATTTTTTACTCTCGTAAGTTCTTTGTCCTAGCCATTTGTTTTCTGATGGTAAGTGTCAACGATGGCATAGTTTAAGTTAGGTCTAAACCATTAGAGCATCTTGTATTTCCAAGAACCGTAAAGATCATCTGATCATGTGTTCACAACTTGTTTACTTCAAGCACTGTTAAATTGTGTTTTTAAAATGTTACAATTCTATTTAAGATTGTTTAAAATGTAAATTTCAACTGCACAGTAAATAAGGTGTATGTTCTATTAGAGTATATTTACAGCTCAAAGACTATTTAGTACTGTAGCTTTTGCCAGGCCTGAAAGCTTCACTTACAGCGGACCCTTAGTACTCTGAACCCCTGGTTACCTTACTGGTATTTGGATAACTGAAAAGTTTGTACTGTGTGGAGTTGTGCAATAACTAGTAACATTTCATGAAATACTCTAATAGAACATCCACCCACACTGTTTCAGGGGAATCAAATATATATATACCCATACGAGATGGAATGTCAGAAATGGACCGCTGAAACTAAGAATTTAATTAAATCTTATAGTTTTTTTCTTTGCTTGATAGATAGTGTTGGTTTTAGTATGAGCACACTTGTATCATATGGGCAGTATAAACCCAGAAGGTTTTAGTTCTGTAAAAGGAAGCAATTTTTATGGATATTACAACCCCAAAATTTTGATCTAAAAGTGTTGCCTTCGTGCACACAGTACTTCATATGTTACGTATGCGTATTGTTTTACTTTGTGTAGGCACTTATGGGACCGTGTTTAAAGCTAAAGACAAGAAGTCTGGAGACATTGTTGCACTAAAAGTGGTTCGCCTGGATGAAGATGACGAGGTATGCACGTGTGTACAATTATGCATCATTAATGGGGCTGCCTTTACTACCAAAATGGTCTCACCAATGATGCAATGAAGTATGCCTCGGCTACGTTTGAGACCTACTTGACATGATCACTATAATCACATCGTTTTATTAATAAGTTAGATCACAGAGGTACGTCATGGCATGGTCACTATTAGGCCAGGCAAAGTAGTTTCCTGATTTCTCATCAGCCACTTTCTCAATTTTGATGCAAGTGGGCAGTCATTATTCATTATTGAAAGGAAGGACTCAAAATCACACCAGCAGCAGGCTGTTTATCAGTACAAGGATTATCAAAAGCTTGTATTTACACTTTACTTTCCTTGAGCAGGAAAAAATGTTTTCTTTGATGTAAATTATGGACAGTCAGTCATTCACAACATTGAAATAGTTGCACACATGATCAATTACAGCAACAATGAGGTGATGTAGGCTGTTGATAAGAACCAAGGCATCAAATTCGCCTGGCCTTTATAAAGAATGATAGCTTTACTTAAATGTATATACATACATAGTTACTAACCACTATTGATTTGAAATTCAAAGTTTCTAAACATTAACTATGTGTGTGTGACTTATGCCTTTAATACGATAGATATTAACTTTCACGTCAATGTGGAGGTAAATTTATGTCACATAACTACCTTCTTTACTTGTTAATAGCTGTAGCTCATGTAATATCTGCCCCCAGATAGTAGCCGCATCACAACCATTGTGATAAGAGCCACCCTTAGATGGCTTTAATTGATTATGCTAATGCAAGTGCAGATATTGTAAGGCACGGAATCATTAAAATGTTCCCTGTTTTAAGCCAGTGGTTATTGAATAATGTTTTTGAGAGGAGCCAAGCTGATAAAAGTATTGAAACGATGACTAAGCGAGGTTAATCACTTTTGGAATCCATGAAAACATTACAGCCTTACTGCTGCTACACAAGCCCACAGTAGCCATCCTTGGGTTAGTACATAGCTACCTTTGCATAGTAGCCGCATGCTTTTTCTAGATGAAAGTTATAGTAGGTGGTATACCAGTGCTGAGTTGAGACACTCTAATAGAGCAGTCACATGCTAGCTACTCTTGGCTCAAATACTGGTTATTTACTATTTGTTTTCTAGCTTTGTCTTATATGGCTAGACATTACTATTTATAGCTATTTCACTTATAGACATGAACTATTATCATCCGTTGTCATGGAAACATCGATGTAAAAATTGACAACTCACATTAACTACCAAAACATCATTCACATGAAATTTTTATGATAGTTTTTACATGAAATAAAGTGAGTTGCAGTAGGATGTATAACATATCACTGACTTGGTAGCTAGGAAATCAGGCACAGTCTCCTTGTCTCCTTGCATTTTGTAACGTAACCCAGTGATGGTATGTTAGGTCAGGCAAACTTGATTGATTATTTCTTATCCACGAGGGGTGGATTTGCATGCGGGCAGGAGGTCATTTTTCATTATTCATTATTATAAAAAAATACTGCAAATTGTAGGAGCAGCAGGCTATCTTTCACTATAAGTGTTAGGTAAACTTAATAATGTTTACTACCTTTGTTGAGCAGCAAAAAGTCATTTTTGAGCAGTAAAGTGATAGTAAATCTCCTTAGCAGAAAAATACAGTCTCATGTGACCAATAACAGTAATAATGAAGTTTGCGGCTATGAGATGATAAGTGATATGGGTGGGGATGAGAGGTAGGTTTGCCTGGAATAAGCATGTATCAAAGTAGATTTTGATAATGTCAGACCAAACTTAACAATGTCAAAACATTCTTGGATTTGTTCTGCCACTTTTCCAAGGACTGTAACCAGGTTCTGCTATTATATTGTAGGAAGAGAAACACAAACATTTCATCTTTAATACCAGGACATGACTAAAACACGGAACAGACTGGGAAAACGGACTAGCAAACGGACTGGAAGGAACTTCCCTGAAAAACTCACTATATCATTGTTACGAAGAATATAACACGTAACAACAGTTTAAATAAACTCTGAATGCATGAGCCGCCACTAAACCCTGGGATAATTTACAAAGCAGCAGTCTGCCAGTGTGAGCGTCTTTGACAGCGAAGTTGTCAGTTAGTGTTGTAAACAAGTTCAAACAAACAAAATAACACAGACTGTATTTGTAGTGCCTTGCCAGCTGATTAAATACAACGTGGTCCCACAAAGCCTACCTGTCAGGAGCTGTCACCTGTAAAACTGAAGATCAGCCGTCTAACTAATTGCAGCAAATAACCAGACCACGAAATCCAAGTAACATAGTGGTTTAAAGCTTGTGTCTTGTCTTGTTTACGCATGCGAAACGGAAAATACACTTTCAAAAATTAAACACAAAATGAACTTAATTTCAGACTACTTTTAAGCGCAGGGCTTAATATCGGCTTGAGCACACTTCGACATTGTGTTCAGAGGTTTGTTTCAGATCGTTGCTTCATGTTATATTCTTTCTAGCAGCTAGACAGTGGATTTCTATGGCTATAAAACGTTTTCAGGCAAGTTCTTTCCAGTCCATTTGCTAGTCCGTTTTTCCAGTCCATTCCGTGTTTTAGTCATGTCCTTAATACCAAGGCCAACAGCACTATGTAATGTTTCCTGGAAGTAGTTTTCATGTTTTATGTTAACAAGGGAAAATTCTTAACTCAACAAACAAGTCACGTATTAAATTATTATCTAAGTAGATTAACTTTGAAGTGCTGAATGTATAAAATGTGTATGGTCACAGAATGTCATGTCATTGTGATGTCATCCATAGCAACACTACCCTAAGTGGTGTTGTGTGGTTAGTGATGAATACATTAGAGGACATTCTCCCACGAAGTAGGTGGGAAATATAATATTATATGTGCATGTTTTCATCGGCCGTGTGCATGTGTGTGATGGATGGAATAGTATGTACTGCAGTGCGTGCGTGGGTATGGGTGTGTGTGTGTGTGTGTGTATGTGCGTGTTTATGTAGCAATGCATACCATGGTGATTGATTGAGTAGTGGCGTAAATATACAGACAAGCTCAAATATACGGTTGTACAGACAAATAGAAACACACACTATGCACGCATCCACGCATGCATGGAATACCACGCACATATATACATACATACCCTTCCTGTAAGGCACTCCATTATGTATGTGTAGGACAAAAGTCATATGTCATGTACTTTAGCAACTATGCACTACAAGGAAGGAGTATATAAGTCTAATGGATGCTATAACCCCACTGGGTCACAAAGTTCATATTCATCGACAAAAACTTATCATTGACTTTAATGGTACAATTTAGTATGTAAGGTATGAAATTAAGGATTTCCTGGCCATGTTACATACATATTTATCACGCTAAGTCATATCCTTTGCTAAGAACAAGGTTCACTCATTTTACACTATTCCATAATTGTTTAACAAATTAATTGTATTCATTGAGCATCATGTTGGACTTAATACTTCTGATTGTGTGGGACATTTCCTAATTTTAGTTTGTTGTTTTGAATCATAAAGATATCTAGTTGTATTTTTTACATGTCATGCTATTTATGGCATTGTTAAAATATCTACCGAAAACTTGTAATGTTTAAGTAACTGGCAACTAGAACTGTTATGTACTGTTAGCACTGTTTCTCTACTTGTTTCACGGTCTTCTTCTTCCAAATTCAGTTGAAATTTTTTCCTGGATTGACAAGAATCACTATTAGCTCACTTGCTTAAAGGCTTTGCTCATAAGGTGACGATTAGGCAACTGATCTTGGGTGATTCGCTAAAGCGTTGCTGCTTGAACAATGCCATAATGGACCATATCAATGACAAAGAAACTTTCCACATAGCTAGAGTCTACAAAGTTCACAAACCTCAAGGATAACTTCTTCTTTAAAGCATCATGTAAATTATGTTTAAACTGCCATAGGTTGGAAAAGGAGTGTCACAATCGGTAAAAGCCTTCATTTATTTTTTTGTGTTTTGAAAATCTGAATTGTAAGTCTACAACCTTTGTATTTAAATTATTGATCATTGAACATTAATAGCTACTTTAGTGACTTATGCATACTTAGCACATGCATTTTATAAACAACTTTTTTTGTAACTTTAAAGGTTAACAGTGTGTGAAAACATTAATCAGATCAATTCTCAAAAAAATCTGTCTAAAAGTTTAACCAACTGTGAATCTGCTTATAAGGAAGTTTCCACAAAATTGCATTAAACTACATTTCATATGTAATGTAGTTTAATGCAATTCGTAATGCAATACAATACATTAATGCAATACATTTCATACGTAATGTAGTTTAATGTAGTTTAAAGAGTAATGAGTAATGGGTTTGTTTTATTTCAGGGCATTCCCAGTGCAGCACTGAGAGAAGTATGCCTGTTGAAGGAGTTGAAGCATCGAAATATTGTCAGGTAAACTTTGTAGTTTTCCAGTGGAGTTGTGTAGTCACCTTTTTGGTGTATTACATGTACATAATGTTTTCACTTGCTATTGTAAGAATACCACATTAGAGTGTTGACGTGTAACCAGATTTTTAGTCCTTCTTTACGTCATGAAGTAAACCTTGACTTTTGGGTCGTAGGTGGTCACTATAACGAGGTAGTAACTGAGTGAAGTTTTGTTCGTCGTTTGCATTTGGGCTCACAACTTTAACTATGCTTCAGACCATAGACGTACATACGACGTATGGTCATGAATTTTTGTAAAAGTAATTCTTACATTTTCTGAGAATAATTTAATAACTTGTGGCATTTATCATGCTACTCGTTGACCTGCTTGCCACTGGTCTGTGTGTTTGTGAAGGAGTTTCCTATTGAATATAAACAGTGGCATAATAACCTCTCTATTATAATGGATTAACATATTATATGCACAGATGTGGTTGAACTATGAACCTGACACTGTCAATATTTTAATGGTTGCAATGACATTATCAAGAACCTGATGTGTCTAATTTATGCTATGTCACATACGCATCAGAGTTCAAAGAGGGAAAGAAGCCACAGGTATTTGTCAACATGGTTATTAAGCTCCAGTCCCACATGTGTACAGCTCTGTTAAAGCAGTTAACTGGTCAACTATAACATACTGTACTTATCATAATTAGATTCACACCAAATTAAAATAACTAGTGATTCAGGATATGATTGAGAACCAATTATCAATTGTATTCATATTAGTCAGTTGTAAGCCTTAGCATTTCAATGTTGTGCTATTTCAAACTATGTCCAACATGTAACTATTTTAATGGTTAACAACTTTGATTTGATAGAATGATTTGTGTATATGCTTACTAGTTTTCTTATCAGTAAGCCAGACATACAGTATATTAAATAGAAAGGTACTAACCAACTGTCCTTTTTCGTATAATAATGAGACTAAGCCTCCTTTAAAATGCTTCATGAGTATTGGCTTGGCAATGCTTGTTCTAGAACAAGTCTCCCAATATTCTCTTAGCAGTTATGTATGACTACTGCTAAAACTATGTTTTGACTTGTTTTTTCTTTTTTCCTGGCATACATCCACCAATTGAACACAATATCGTAGTCTGTTCACAATGATACAGTAGCTTAGATTAAAGGAAACCAGTGACACATCATCGATCTCCTCGGTCATCTTATGATGAGTATACAGCTTAGCTGGTGTAATCCATACTGTACTTTACTTGCTTGCAATAGAAGTAGATGAAAGATGTACATATCAATACCAAATTCCATATCTAGTTGTGCAGTCACACTTGCTAATGTATCAAAAAGCTATGATGCATGACCAACTTTCTCTGAGCTGAAATGTACTTTACATTGCTGTTTGAACATGAAATGTTTTTAGGCCAAAATATTGGTGAGTATATTGGTTAACTTTGCTTCCGTAGATGTTGCTGCTGACATTGTCTAACCAGTGAATTAGCTATACCTATGATTGGTTTTATTCCTTTTGCCTCTCAGAACTGTTGACAAGGCTCTCCTGCGTATACCTGTCTACTTTCAGTATGCACAGTATCAGTATCTCAAGGACTGTTTACTGTGAAAGGTATTGAGACAATTAGGCGGGCTTGTCTTTCTGTGTTTGTACATATATCATGTGTTTCATGAACTAATTTTTTGCTTGCTCTTTGTGGTGTAGTTCTTGGTGTATTCATGACTCTTTGTGATAGAAGATTATGTCACCTTACATAAACTTGGCATGAAGGAACCCATATATGATCTGTTTATGACCAATCTTTCAGTGGGCTTACAACTCTCATAATTTTGTGTGTGTAGTAGCACCATCGTGAATGTGAACTTCAATTAAATAGTATAATTTCCATTGTTTTTAGTAGCCTCTTCATTTCTGATAACCCTGTCAGTGAGCATCATTGTTTAAGACTAATAGTTATTGCCCTAGATATTAGCTGGTTTCCATGGTGTAATTCTCTATGTACGTAGGTATAATGCTGCTATAATTGTTGAGTGCTCAGGTCATGAGATGTATTGAAATAGCCATCTGAAGCACCTCAGTATTTTAACAGCTTTCTTACGAATAAAGTCATGCAATGGAACCTGTAATGTGTGCCTACCTTTGGTTGAGACCTACAGTATAGTTGATTAATACGACCATTGTAATGAGCTGGTCTCATTAACAAGATGAAGATGGTGACTTTGTGAGATTCTCATTAGGTAACTGTCATCGTAACTAGCCGTATCATTTTACACAAGTTACACACAGAGAGTATATGTTGTGTTGCGTGTTGATACTGGCATACCGCAGTGTAGTTATGTATGTGCACTACTTTTCAACAGACTTAATGATGTTTTGCACAAGAGCCTAAAACTGACAATGGTATTCGAGTATTGTGACCAAGATTTAAAGAAATATTTCGATACGTGTAGGGGTCATGTTGACAAGAAAACTGTACAGGTATTTTGCAACTTATGATTAAGATGCCATGAATTTTATGTTTGTTACTGCATTTTAAGGTGGTCGATGTTCTTTTTAAGATATACATTTCATCATCTATTTCTTTTATTCCCAAGTTTTAGGTACCTACCTGTAGACATCCGTACACAAATGTATTGGGTGGTATTATTTTGTTAGAATTTTATCACACTGTATGGCAGTACTGTATATTAGGAATCATAAAGATTTGGGCTTTCCTGGCCAAAAATATCACCCTAAAACCAGCCTCACAACACCTTGGCAGTACTGGCTAAATATAATCCAAAAGTGCCTTCAGTACGATCTGAAATGTTTCCAAAAAGTTGCTATGAAATTTTAAAAAATTATTTAGTGAAATTTTCTACTGCCTGATTGACTGACTTAACTAACTAATTCCTTCAGACAAGCATAACAGCTAAGGATACAGGCTTGATTTTTTCACTGTTCAGTGTTGGTCAGCCCGACAGCATACCACAGTATGTACAATGTACACATCAAGGAAATCACCTACACCTGGTATAGACTGAAGTAGGGATTAAATGTGTTAGTATATCTGGCAGGTGTAGGCGATCTCCCTTGTTTTCCTACTTTTTTTGTTCTGTGATCCTTAAAATTCCTAATTTTTCCTTAATATGCTAAATTATTATGTATGTGAGATGCATTGAAGTTTTGATCTTTTTTATTTGTCTTGTTTAAGGCATTGTATTACCAACTTCTAAGAGGCCTTGCATTCTGTCACAGTCAGAACATATTTCACCGTGACTTAAAGCCTCAGAATATTCTTATTAACAAGGTAAATTATAGACGGGTTGTATTGTACATTTAGTTTTGTGTAGAACAGAGAATTGAAACTCGCAGACTTTGGACTAGCCAGAGCATTTGGAATTCCAGTTCGATCCTTTTCAGCTGAAGTAAGCTTTGAGTTTACTATGTGTAGTGAACTAGTAAGTAATGCACTGAACCTTTCTCATAACTATACCTTGCTCATATGTATAGTAAATGTAGTTAGGTGAGGTGTACTCCTTGACTTCAATTTAGCTTATGTATGATGGTCCCATAAGATTTCACTGTAGCACTGTGTATTAATCATTAATGGATGGTTAATTTGACGAATACAAAGGAGCACGTGTAACATTTGATTTATGAATTATGAATTGTTGTATAGAACCTCCAGCTATAAAAGTCTTGAGTAGATATACCAACACTGCCACATTAGCAAACTTGATTTAGCCTCAAAGCCTGAGGAAATTGTGCTTTCAGCGTGAAGAAGTGAAGTCCACATAGCCACAACTACTTGCATTGTCTATACACTACAATGCTTAAGATGCATGGTTTCCATGTAAAGCTGAAGAATGGAAATGTAATCTCCCTTAGTGGTGATACATGATAGTTTTCCTTAAATACTTATGTAGTTGTGTGTATGTTGCGTTGAAAGATTTTAAAAACTAGTGAATCTTGTATTCTTGTAAATTCTTTTCATTTTTAGTAAACATTAATTATCATACTTTGGTTGTACAGGTGGTTACTCTATGGTATCGGCCACCTGATGTTCTAATGGGGGCACAAATCTACACTACATCTATTGATATCTGGTCTGCAGGGTGTATATTTGCTGGTGGGTTTAATGAATTATCCATTAACACACTTACACTCTCACAACAATTTAATACACAGAACTTTCAAATGGCGGCAAACCACTTTTTCCTGGTAATGATGTCGATGAGCAACTCAAGCGAATATTTCGGCAAGTATACTTTTCAACTCTAATTTTGATTTAAATGTTATAATCTTTTAAGGCTTGTTGGTACTCCTACTGAGCGAATGTGGCCTGAGATGCAGAAGCTACAAGGATACAAGGTGAGAGCTTGAATATGCAACTTAAAATATTTACCAATGGAACTTGTCAGCAATACCCTGAAATCTCTCCTGTACCAATGTCAAGTGTGCTTCCATCACTGGACGAGAGAGGATTGGATTTACTTAAGGTACAGTAATGTGTTGTTTTGACTCTCATGAAATATTTAATTTTTGTATGTGGTATTTAACTTATGGTTTGCAAAGTGTTGTTTAAACAACTGCTACTTGTAAAACAATGAAACTTGATATTATCCTAATGATTATAGTAGCAAATGAATAGTGGGAGTTTGGATTACTGTCTTCATGCCTTGTAGTTGTGTGTAGTATTCAAACATTTTGTTAATTAAATTTCTATTGCTGCGTGTTGTGGTCTTCAAATTTATTGAATGGCTGAAATGTTTTAACACGTTAAGGTAGTTGCGTACACAAGTACATGGTAGAAAAAATGTCTTACACACAAGGAACATATCACATTTGAGAAACAAATAAAGACAGCTGAAATTGTAGAATTGCAGAATATGGAAGATCTAAGATATAGCGGATGCAGTGAGGTAATCAATACTACCAGTCACTATTCCTAAAAGGAAGGCCATCAAATGTCATATCTGCTGAGGGAGGTCATATTTTGTGACACTGTAATTACTCTAATGTTTCTTGTAAAAAGAAATCACTATAGTTACAACGAGGGTTGAGACAGTTGTTTTTACAAATGACCCGCTGATCCAGAATGTAACTGAGTGGGTAAAGTGTTGAGATGGAAGGGACAGATCTGGACTTTTAAAGGAGGAGGGGGGTTACACTCTGGAACACTATAATTGCAGCATCAGTCTAGCTACAGTACCTAGTAATATTTCATATCAAATAATCACTCTCCAGCATTTAGGTCTTTAAAATGTAACTGATGCCTTAAAAGTAGCTATAATAGCTATAAAATAGTATTTTTACAGGTGCCTATGACATATTAAGATGCTGGGGTAGCAATTTCATGTGATTTTGCATTAAAGATGAGTGTTTTTCTACTATAAGTGTTTACAGTAATATTTCTTTAACTGATAAACTGATTTTGGTTTGCTGAATATAAGAAAAACTTGTCAGCAGCTCATCAAGTATTACTAAGGTTTCCCCCCACCATAATACAATAGCATCTTCATTCTAGCAATGGAAGCATGTTGAGTATTGTATATCAATTGCTTGCTAAGCATCAAGACAGGTAAGCTTTGTTTGAAAGGTTTGCTAAAGTGAATCGAAATATTGGACATTAGGATGTTGTGTTGTACTGACGTTTAGTCTTACTGAAGCATTAACAAAACCACAATACTATATTTGAAGGCTGCCAACTGGTATCTGATACTGAGCTATCAAAAATACTAATATGGTAATGGTAAATAGGTGTGGGGACAAACTTAAACTACTTGTTCACATTTTCAAGTGCATATATTTTGCTTATACTCACTCTTCCCATACGTAACTTGTGATCAACAGTTTCTTGTGCATGCATGTATGAGATACAAGCATTACATTACAAGTGTAATATATACCCATATTTAGCAATACTTCTTAAACTACCAGGTTTTTGGCACATATATGTTGAAGTATTATACTACAGACGTATATAATCTTCCAAAACCAAACGCGCTGTAGCATGGGCTTTTATCTCGATGTTGAATATAGAAAATAATTGTCTATAGTGCAACCAATCATCACCTTTCGTTACTGGTATGTTATACTGTTAAAGTACACACATGACCAGGAATTCGTCACTGTAATTTATGAGCAGATATATAACAATGTATGTACTTTTTCAATATTGTACTTTACGTGGGAGGATCAAAGCGATGCCGTGTACTGTATTGTCCATACAGTACTAATTAGCAGTCATACAGTACAGTTATGCAGCTAATTGGGAAAATACAGCACACTTGGGCAAATACAGTACAGTTAGACAGAGAAATTATTTAAGGAATGTTATGAAAACAACCCACTAGGATAGCACGTGCATGACACTGTAAATCGCTATAACCAGCCAAACTAATCCTGCCAGTTCGTTTTGCAGCTAGAAATAAGATTGTATAAACACTTACTGATCATCTGATCACGAAGCTATTTAAGCACGACTTCTCTAAGGCAGCACAATTGATCACATGCATGATGTTGTAATTGCTAAAATTAGCCTAACTAATCCTATTAGTTAGTTCTACGACTAGAAATAGATTATATAAGCACTTACTGATCTCGTGATCACTGAATATCGCAGCGGTTTGAGTACTAGAGAAAATCATTCCAAGCCAGATGACCAGGAAGTACAGTATAACACTTAAAGCACTGCCTATTCGTGTTGTATTAGCCTCTTGACATGCCCCCAAGTGCTGTATTTTCTGTACACACGTGCAGTGGTGCTTTAACTATAACTCATGATACTGTTAAAGTATACTAGCTTATAAAATTTCTTCTTTTTGTTATATACTTGTTTATTAGCTTTTCTGTAACAAATTCATCATAGGTGAACGTTGCATAATAATGGCAGCATATGAGGCCATACGTACTTGAGTGTCTAAATGCTTACCCCTATTAATAAGCAAGCTAGTGGTTTTGCTTAGTTTTCGGCTACCTGTTACACAGCTCCTTATATATGGAGAACACTACATAAATCTTGCTTAGTTTTTACTTTGACTGTTTGAAACATGGTATAAAATATTATGGCAATTTTTGTTTTATACTTATGAGGTTGACAACATATGAAGCCATTGATATGCTTCTGTGAATCAATACCTTAGTAAGTCCATTGTGGCTGCGGGAGTTAGTAAAACGCGGAATACGGAATTGCGGAATAACGAAATAAGCAAAACTTATCTTTTTCAGATTGTACAAATAGTCATATGCTCTATAGTAATTATACTTTATTTACCTTGGCATGGCGCACCACAGCGATGGATAGAACAGCAGCTGGCGAGCATTAAATGGGACAAGCACACAACCAATCACCCTAGAACAGTCTATCTTTGCTAAACTTACTTTCTTACACTCTTGATTCAAACCTGAAGAGTTTTAAATTCATCTAAAGACACACAACCACTGGACTTCCCTATTGAACTCTAGTGTGACTCTAATAAATTCGGTCGTATGCATATGAAGGGCAGCTAGTTTAACCTAAGAATAGAACTAGCTATATCAACTAAAGAGTATGGATAAGTAAGTTAGCGAGGGTAGATCATTCTGGGGTGTGCTTGTCCTATTTAATGCTTGCCCAGCTGCTGTTTATCCATCGCCGTGGCGTGCCATGCAGAGCTGTTGCAAGGTGTAAATAAAGTATGATTGCTATAGAGCATGTAACTATTTGTACAATCTGCAAAAGATAAGTTTTGCTTATTTCGCTATTCTGTATTCCACGTTTTACTAACTCCCTGTGGCTGCTGTAGTTGACAAAAATGCATGTCTTGGAACCAAGCAGTGTTGAATAGCAAAGAAATCAAACCGATAGTGTTAGCTATTATTGAGTGAAGTTATAAGTAAGCAAGTAAATCAAGTAGAACATACGTACCAGTAAATAAAGTATTCTGTAGAATCTTATTGGAAGCATTTTGGGTTACTCTAAAGGCGCATTTTAGCTAGCCAATACTACCAAGTCATCTTGGAGAAAAGGTGAGGTTGGTTTTTTGGTTGATACTGTATAGCCTAAATATTTTGAGGGGGAAAACATTTCACTGATTTTGTGGTATTGGGCGTTATCAGCGAAAATTTTACCCTTGAAATATTTAGGCCTCCATATAGTCTAATACATTTTGGGAGTGTTTGCCAATCCACAAAAATTTTGTTTTTAGCAACATATTTTGAGGGGGAAAAATTTCACTGATTTTGTGGTTTTGGGCGTTATCAGCGAAAATTTTAACCTTGAGATATTTAGACCTCCATATAGTCTAATACATTTTGGGAGTGTTTGCCAATCCACCAAAAATTTATTTTTAGCAACATTGCTCAGCCTCAAATAATTTACTCCTCGAAATATTTAGGCTATACGGTATTTTAAATGGAAATATTAAAACCACGTATATCTGTGAGTATATCCCATGCAGATATTATAATCTCTTATACAGCAGCATGCCATATGATACAGTACTTGAATGTTGTGTAGTAGTAGTAGTAGCAACTACGTACATGTGGTTAAACATATTAAGTTTATGTTTGGATTACAGTGTGGTGCCTATTTTAGCAATAGAGAAACTCTACTCTTTCTTTTTAAAGAATGTACTGAGTTGTTATTTGCCTGAATATATTCTCCCTCTCCTCCACTATTGAGTTCTAGTTTGTAATGTGTAACTATACACTTTCTAATATGTGTACTTGTACCTTTGTGATATCTTCTATGTTATGAATTTGATAATTGATATACAAATTGGCATTTTTAGTAACTATGTATGTTCAGTTAGTCACTTAACTTTGTAGTTATTAAACTGTAAACAGTTATAATACGAAACCTGATTTTCCCACACAGAAAATTGTATTCTAAGTGCTATGCTGGTCTATGTCGATGTTGATTTGTGATAGCATCTGTCAGAGCCTTGGCATTAAAATTCATTGCTGTGCATGGCATTTAACTACTTCCTGCAATTATTCTGCAATTATTCATGATAAAATCATCTGTATAAATTATTTTAAAGTTAAACATAGCATTTGTGTGCTATAATAATGCATAATTTCAAGATGCCATAGAGTAGGTAATAATTTTTTTTGAAGTGATGGATTACATTGTCATTTTTGTTGTTCACATACAGAAACATCTTGTATGCAACCCGCGCTACAGGATAACAGCTGAAGAAGCTCTGAAGCATCCTTACTTTTCCGATTTAGACCCAACCATTGCAGCATGGTATACGTAACTCAAATACATTTAGCAGTTAATGAAATAATTGTTGTAAATAAATATATAAATACATGATTATTGTATACAATTAAGTAAAATTTATCAGTTAGCAGCTGTCCAAGTTGTTAGAATCACTTGGCTGTAATAGTCTAATCACTCTAGAAGAACATCGATGCTTACAGTAGAACAGACTATGTTTTCTCTTCCTTGTATTGAACCAATCAATAACAGTTTGTATCAATTCTAATAATATGTATATTCATATAATATAAATAAGACCTTTAAGTATATATCTTACCTTGGCTTGTATTTCCTATGTATCTGAAGCGCACATTGACATAAGTTTCTGTAAATGTTTTACTCGAGTATGATTCATACTGTGCCATCACGGTATCGTTTGACCACACGTACACATCTACATTGGCAATGGCTATTGACTCGATGGCAATCTGGTCAATGTGTCCATCAATTGTCTCATATACTTTATAGGCATGGGTGACTGTTGAACAAGGTTTACTGGTTGACATTGTTGGTTCCAAACTTGGTGGTGTATATGTGTTGTCATTGTCTGTAGCTTCTGTTGTATCAGTAACTACTGGATATAGGAAAGAATGAACTACTACAGAAAGCTTGGCTTTTGCTATAGCTTACCTCTGGTGCATTTTGGACAACAGATGGTAGTTTCTTCTACTGGATCATCAGCTGTACATTCTCTTACTGGAGGACATGACAGTTTCTCACAAATTTTTTTCCCACTCTATGAAAATATAATGAATATTTAGTAGTTGAATACAAGAATGTGTGATCATGTTGTACCTTGCAAGTACAGTTTTGGCATTTTAGAACACCAAACTTGGGAAAGTAAGGATTCCATATATCACCATCTTGGTAGGTGATTCCATTCTCTTCACATGTTGCTAAAAAAGCAATATAGCATATAGTCAGGCATACTAGTTAGAGATTCAGTATGAGTGTTGGTTATGTGTATACATCAGTATGTGCATACCTTGTTCCAAGTTGACCTTGTTTTCTGTAAGGAAACAAAAAAAAAAGTGAGAGACTTTAGTCTGTTTATTAATTGTAGACTTAGAAAACAATTGTGTGTTAATGTGATTAATAGTGAGTAGTTGTTAAGCTTACCATCTGCACATTTTGGACAGCACTTCCCTTCCTCTACCACAATCTGATCATGGTTGCATTTTAGTTGAGGACAGGCTTGAAATATTCTGCTGCAAACCACTTCTCCTATCTAAAATTATACCTTAAATGTTAAACATTCTTATTTTACAATTCCTTACACAACAGTGGCAGACTTCACATGGATCAGAACTGTTAGATGGAATCATGGACAATTCTTCATATGTTTTGTCATTCACCAAACACCCCAGTGTATTCTCTGTTGATAGATACCAATCAGTAAACAACATTAATTGAAATAATGGACAAATGGTGAGTTTGATTGTTAGTGCAGCTGCTGAGACCTTGCATATATAAGATTAATTTATTAGTACAATAGCAGCACCTGACAACAATTTGATTCAACACAAATGTAGTTTTACTACAACTAAAGAGATTTAACTAAGTTGTTGTAAAGCGGGATACTAGGTATGTTACAGCTGTACTTGTTTACCTGTATCACAACTCCTACAACACTCCCCTTCTTTTAGTATAGTTTTTGAGCACTTCAACTTAGGACACTGAACGGTGCTGCATTTTGACTGGATTTCTGTTGTATCATTTTCAAATGGTGTCAGGATATCTTCAAATGGCTGCAGGATAGGAAATGCAGCAGTAAGCGACAGTTGAATGAAGAGGATAGCACACAGTGAGGTCCACATCATTACAGTTGATCGGTTCACTTCAACTATATGAGCAGTTGCAATGAGGCTGTTTCCAAGTGGTCCTCTTTTTATACTAATAAAGTGATGTCACTTGTTTCTGTAATGCAATGAATAGTAAATGTATCCCACATCATAACATTAGTTGTATATTCATTACTGCTAGCTTCCCACATATTATGCCTGTGAACATTCTCCAATAGTATTAGTAAGTTATGTATTTATATTTCAGGTGTTAGTATCATGTTAACACACATGTCTAATTAAATGCTGCACTGCATGCCAGTGTAGTCTTGTCTCTGTGTTGACTAAACTGTTGTTTGTACAAACTGCTACAAGTTTTTGCATTCCTTAATATGACAGTAAACATTTTATTTCATTCACTGGTAACATTTTCATGTATGTAAAATGACTAACTAAAAGTTGATGTAAAACAACTGGGCTTTTTACAGTCAAACATTGTGTGGATGTTCAGTGTCAAATATTGGCTGGTTAGGCAAGTAAGAGTGATCATTTCTGCCATTGGAATGAAAAGCCACAGGTAGCTGGTGTTTGGCTTCACAATAAAACTTGTATTGTAGTTAAACAATTAGTCCATTGTTAAGTGTTAATGGAGTGTGATTATGTTAATGATGTGTTTCATGGGAAATATGATAATCATTGACAACTTTGTATATAACTACCCTTGGTTTTATTCTCCTAGTAATAAATTGCAAGCATATACTGACAGTACAATTGTTGCAATTAATAATAATTTATTTCATTGGTTGATTCATTCATTGGTTCGTTGCTGTTTTAGGACCTCGGGCTCTCCTGGAGCTAAAACAGCAGCACCATGTTTACAGTAGTTAGTTAGTATGGATATTATTAGAGAACGCGGTAATCACGAGATTGCGATAAATATTGTTTCCAAGAATTTTTGACGATACTGGTATTGTTACATCAGAATATCGTGGTTTTACGATAAAACTGAGATACCACCCACCCCTATTCTTAGCCTACAGTTGAAGATATTTGTGGGTGGCCACCTTACTATTAGCTGCTTGTTGTACTTCCACAATGCTTTATTTTTATTTTTCATGTATACGTAGCCACTATAACTGTGGTGTAGTGTGCACACACTTTAATTATAAACGTTCAAAACAATAAAGAAAATATATAAATAATTGGGTTGGATTCTGATGCAAGCTTATCCAGGTTGTGGAATAGTATTATCAACCTTTTGCAATGTGCAATTCAAAAGTGAAAAACAAACCTATATACACAATTTGTTTTCAAGTTCCAACAGCATAGCAGTACTTTTAACTAAAACAATGACAGTACAAAGTAGCTAATGAACTGTAGCATAACAGTTTACAAATATCATTTACTAACCTTCAAACTGTGGCAGAAACTTCAAAACATCCTAACCTTTGCAATGAAAAGTTTTAGAATTTTATACAGTATATAGGGTATATATATATGTACACTGCGGACTAAACCCTGAGGGCAGTGTCTATTCAATGTTTTTGTTGTATTATAATAACGGTAGTTTAACCTTATTTTGATTTCATTGTATATATGCAATTGATGTTTTTTCTTTTGTAACCAATCACATGACGGTGTGTTGTGTTTGTTGGGTTTTGATACAATAACAATTATTTCAATCACTTCCTTTGCTCATGGACTCACACATTCAGTTCTAACCAAAGGTGACTCTAAACTGTGTGTGGTATGAAGAAGTAATTAATTTTTACAATTATGGCACAGATTTCTCTTATGATTATCATGTCTTCTGTCTGTTTCCTAAGCCTAAAAGAACCTCCAAATAAGTATTTTAAGACATGACGTTAATGTAACATGACATGATATAAATGTAAAATCATTTGTGCAGGTACTTGATGTGTACTTTTAAGGCTTCAACAGCAAGCGTAATTCTAGTCCTCTGATAGCTGCAGCTGTAGACCTATTTTCTTTAGTTGCAGGTCTCTATAGATACATTCAATCCCTTGACACTCTGGGCATTAACTGCACTATTGTGCTACTGTACCTAAAGAGTTTCAAAGAAGCCAATAAGGTCTTCAACTACACCATCACCTGTTCCTATGCAGAATTCATTGTATGGTTGTACCATTAAATTTACTGGCAATAAAACCAACAGAAGCTTCTTGTATGATACATATATTAGATTAGATGGGGGGGGGGGGATTTTTGGCACGGAGTGCTGTCTTTGAGACTGCTCTATTCAGTGCACTTAAGTGTATCTGAGTGCAAATGTGCCTACTGGTCAAAGCAGAGAACTCCCTTGTGTAGCACGTAATTCTTAATTCTTACATCTGTGTCTGTTCCACATGCTGTTTGTATGCTTGGATGTCTATTCTTTCCTTATATTGTAGTAGTTCATTAGAAGATACATGTGAATGTATTCTCCTTCATTAATTGCACATCCTTGTGGATTACCTATTTGGCCTACTTCAGACTACACATGTGTGTATGTATGTATGTGTAGATTCAGGTGTTGCAACACAAATACAGGTTGCAAAGATTTGGCTCCACACAATCAGTTACTATCATTATCACAAAAATTTGGAAATGCTAGAAGAGCCAATTTGGTGAGAATCACGGCTGCTCCAATAGACAAATTTCATAATAAAAAAATTGACCATTGCCGCTAGCAACCTAAATTTTACATTATTTGTAGGTGTCAATGTCTTAAGTCACCTCTCCAAGTTTTAAAAGGATAGCATATAGCAGTCATGAGATATGACATTTTGAAGTTGCAATTTTCCCATGCATTGTCAAGCGCAACAGTTGCCCCTTCTCGGTAATCACGCAAATCATGGGATATTCAAAGAATGTCATATCTTATGATATCCATTTATAACTTGAAGAGATTATTGTTGACATTCACACCTACAAATGTGACCGGATTTGCGAAAAGGTACCTTTTCCACACATTTTACATATCAGCAAACAAAATGATGTAACACTTGAGTCCTTAGACTGATTCACTTGCTCTTAGTATCAAAATACAGCCAGATACTGTAGCAACACTTATAGAAAATTTTAGGTGATTATATGCCATGACAACAAAGTTATGCATCTTCAAAGTTCAAAAAATGGGTCAAATTTTGTGTGTGAAAAAGGTACCTTTTCGCAAATCCGGTCACAAATTATGTAAAATTGAGATATGTGTACTTTTGAATTTTTGGTTTTTGCATATGTTGAAATACCTCATTTTTGTGATTGCCCAGAAGGGGCAACTATAGCCCTCTTACATAGATATGTATGGGAAAACCACAAATTTCAAAATGTCATATCTTATGACATATATATGCTATCCTTTCAAAATGTGGAGAAGTAACTTTAGACGTTATCACCTAAAACTAATGGGAAATTCAGGTTGCTAGGGGCAATGGTTATTTCTATATGCTATAAAGCCTTATTATGGAATTTGTCTATTCATCAGGTGGGCTAAGAGTAGAAAACAAGTATTACATTCTTAGTACAAGCTTGATATGTTGCTAATCTGATCAAAAGTTGAGGCTTTGTTTATATACTCTATTTCTTCTTTGTCATCCATTTGCTGAATGTTTATCTCTAATAGAACATACACACTGTACATAATACTATGATGTGACTACTCAATTAATAATGTGTGTTGACTAGAGCAAACATTGACTGTGAAATAATAAACTTGCTATGTTTTCATCAGTAGAAGAAATTCGCATGTGCTTACCATTTCAGCTTTGTTAAAATTGTAATTTAAATCTTAATGCATATGATGATAAGCTGAGATGGAGATCCAAACTTGTGGTTAGATTGCACTATATAAAAAGACGTCAATTGTAGTATTAAGTTATTGTTGTCAGTATTTGGGATTATAGCAAGTTCATTACATGGTATTAAGACAATGACTCTAGTACGTATGCTTGAAAAGTAAAGTGTCAAGATCACATCAGCAAGAGCATACACTAGTTGCATTGTAAGTTCACAAAAAGTTGTGTTTGCAAGTAGCTAACTCAGTGATTAGAGAAACAAAATTAAAAAGTCACAGCACTTTCAAGGGCACAGCAAAGGTAATAACTAAATCTTTAGTGATGCACATGTCTCTTCAACCTCCAGACCTCAGTAAAATTGTTGACACAAGGCAAATGTATATGCTTGCAGATGTGATCTCAAGCCAAGTGAGATATAATTATGTTATTGTCAATTCACTTGGATACCTCACCCATCTCAAGGATTGCTTGTTCATCGCAAACAAATGTTTTATTATTTTAATGATTTTGGCTATCAAGGGACAAGGTCGAAATACTCTAATAGAGTAGTCACCTACCATTTTGCTAAAACATAAACTAGGTACTAGCTGTGCTATAATATTTCAAATATTACAATGTGTCAAATATAGCACATGTCTCCACTTTAGCAGTATTTACTGAATATAATTGATAATCATTGGACTTGTTTCTATGTAATATTTTATTTACTGAAATATGTATGTTTGTTCAGTTGTAATATAGCAGTTACTGTATCATAAGATATTTTGTTTCGTTATATATCCAGCTTTATTCACTTTAATATTTCACTGCTTCATTTATTAGTTTATTACACTGCTTGAAGGTTCTTAGTTTACTAATTTGTTAAGATGCCTTACTGTAGACATACTGATAGTAAAGCGTCAGTAGACTTAAGTATATGGAACATAATTATTTTACTAAGTTTTAAACTCTCAGTAAAACATCAGTGAATGCGGGTTTACTGAAAAACTACTAAAATAACAAACAATTAACTGTTCCATGTACTAGGGATATACCACTGTAGTAAACTAAGATACTTCAAGCAGTGTTATTACTTATCCACAGTTCCATAAGCCATTTGTATTAGCATGCACACACACACGCACGCACGCACGCACACACACACACACACACACACACATACACACACACACACACACACACACACACACACACACTTAGACCCATTGACACCTCACTAATAAGGACAACTTTGCAGGTTTGTTTAAAGTATCACTCATTTTCCACATAAGTTGTTGTATACCATAGAGTAAATATGACGTAGCAATCAAAGTCAAAATTTTGTGGACAGAAAGTAACCACTAAGTAAAGCCATCTACTGTTGTCAACCAAATCATCTGCCATCCTAACCCTCATCAGTTGTAATTTGAAAATACAAAACTCATGTTTTTCAATTATTTGCATTATTGGTGTCAGTGCATACAGCAAGTTGCTACACGAAGACAATAGTCTACTAGCTATCAGTGGGATACAGTAGTATACTAGTGATGATCACAGCAGTGGGTTAATTGCATGATTCAGAGTCTTCTTGCTGGCTAACTGGCTTCAGTATTCGGATAACTTGTTCAGCACAGTGTTCTTGGCAGAAAGTAAGATTCTTTCTTCTCCTCCTGTGGTTAAATCGGTTTTGTAGTTTAGTCAGTGAACCTGTAATACCAAAATTAAAAACCGTGTTATAATAACAAATTTGCTGTCAATTGTCTATGGCATTTGCAATGAAATTGTCAAATGTAATAGTACAAAAATTGAATACAATGCACAATGTTAGCACATTATCATTACTTTGTGTGGCACATCCGATATATGTGAATCTTTTGTTGACATAATGGTCACTGAAGTATTTTGAAGTGTAAGATTCATACTGCATTGTGGAGAAGTCAGGTGACCAAACATATACGTCAACATTCCTCGCAATAGTGGACTCTATGGCAATTTGGTCTTGATATCCATCTGCTGATTTGTAGACTTTGTGTGAACATTTGTCTTTGCAAGGCATTGGAATTGGTGGATCTGGTTGTAACACTGGTGGCTGGTAGGTAGCATTTTTCTTGTCCTGTTCAGGTGGCTCTGTAGTATATCGATCGGCTGTATAAGTAGACATTTCAACATAATTGCTCATACTTATATTTATTTTCATGACTTACTGGATACTCTTGTACACTTTGGACAACAGATAGTCACATCTTCAACTGGATCGTCAGCAGTGCAAGCTCTCACTTTTGGGCATGGCATTTTTGTGCAATTCCTCTTCCCATCCTACAGCATACACAAATATAAAAATATAGTACATGTCCTTGCAGCAGAAACCAATAAAAATTGTACGTCAGTATGTATATTTTCAAGGTATGTAAACACTTCAAACTATTATAATTTAACAAGGGTATTGAGCAAGAGATGCACACATTTCAGAGAATTCCAAACACTTTACACTACCAAAAATGTAAGACATTTGAGGAGTGCGGTGGTACCATGACTGTCACCTAGAAAAGATGCACGGCTCTCAAAACAGCGGCTTAACAGCCTCATGTAGTTTAAAGAATGCTGAGGCTTAAATCGTGTACTGTAGTTACTCAATGATGCTGTTAGTTTGATTTTCACAATGTGTAATTTGAACCAGTTTTGTAGAATCTGATCATAAAGGAATGTTTATATATACCTTGCAAATGCACAAAAAGCAATCCAAGACGCCAAATCTGGGATAATATGGATTCCACGTGTCTCCATCCTGATAAGTGATCCCATGTTCCTTACATGTTTTTCCTGAAAACAAAAGCAACATAAGTGCAGCTTACTGACTACCAAAGAGTTGCTTACATACCTTGGCCAGCAGGTGTACTGCTTGTACCTATAGTGTATATATGTATCATTTGTTGGTCAATTCTAATAAAGTGGTTATTGCTTACTGGGTGGGCAACTAGGACAGCACTGTTTTGTATCCCAAATTAGTTCGATTCTTCTGCACATGGGCTTTGGGCAAGTCTTTAGAATATTGTCACAAACAATTTCTCCTTCCTGTCAGTTACACACAAATAGTTACGCACCATTACAAGATAATGTGTATATGGCTTCACAGAGTTAAAGTGATACACTATCTTTTGTGAAATGTGGCCTACCCAGATCTTAAGTGTGGTGAAGTAATTGATATATTTGGGAGTATTCAGTATGGTCAAATGTGACCGAATTTTGGAAAATTGACTAAATGGGTGCATTTGACACTTAAAATATTTAATGACCAAATAACAAGCTTTTAGTGCAAATCTACTTGTTAATGATTGCTCAATACCTTAAATTACTAGAAAGTAGAAATTCTAGAAATATTTTTATAACTGTGCTCTGCTCATAATAGTAACCCATGTAAATTCTAATTATTTCATGCACACTTTTCCAAAATTCTGTCACAAATTAAGCAGGCACCTTTAATAGCTGATTAGACAGTACGTAGGTACCATTGTATTGTATCTACAAGTCTTACCCAGCAATAGCAGACTTCACAAGGATTTGAAGTATTCAGGGATGGGATCACAGTTAAATCTGTGTACGTACTTCCACCTTGTATGCATTTAGTTGTATACTCATGATCTACAAGATTCACCACACCTATATAAAGGATAGTAAGCACATGATATAATATTATACATTAATTCATCAATTCTTGGCCATATCTCATGCTTCAGTGTTGAGGTCTGTATAATAGTAGAGTGTGTTGTAATTACAAAAGCTCTAAGCAGTGCATTTATCTGCACAACATACCTTACTCAACAATAACATTTTTTTGTGATATGTTATATGTCATGAACATCACTTTGAATTGTTATAGATATCGATGCTACAGTGAAACTTCACTTAGCAGCCACCTCATTATAGTGACCATGTCAAGTAAGTCCCAAACACAGCTACATTAACCTATACTTCATAACCCATATAGGCTACCTTGTTATTGAGGCCACATAATTTGGTCCCAGAGGTGGCCCTATATTTGGTGAGGTTTCACTGTCTGTGATAGTATAAGCATTAACCTGAAATATCACAACTCTTGCAACACTCTCCTTCCTTCTGGATAACTTTCTGACATCTCAGTTCAGGACATTCAAGCTCCAAACACAATGCTGTCAAACGTGTCTGATTATTATAATTTCCGTCATCATCATCATAATCATCAGCAGGAATCAGTACCACATCAACGGATGATACAGAGCGTGCAGCAAATTGATACAGTAAAACAGAAGAAACAAAGTATAGTAACATCGCTATTTGAAATTGTAGCAATAGATAGATAATTCTAATAGTTGCTTCCATTTATACCACCATGAACTCATATTGTTTAGTGTTACCAGAAGTATGCTATCACTGGTAAGACAAGAAGTAACTAAAGAGGAATCATATTATCAGTGTATTCATGAAATGAAATTCATTAGGTTAGTTACACAGCATCCCACTTCTATATCTGGCTGTTTGACATACGTAAGACTACTCAACCCACACGTAAAAGCTATCTGGCTAATTGCAAATGATATAGACACAATGGTCTAGGCTCTAGAGTACAAGTTTTTATAGTGAAGCCTTATTGAGTGGTCACTTTACTAATTTGGCCATGGACCACTTTGCTATATATATAGCAACCATGTCAAGTTCATCCCAAAACATACAGTACCTAGCTGACTGCCTTTTTACTTAAACCATTTTTGGTTACACGAGTGCATAATCTTATTGTCATGACGGTATCACATTTCATGTCTTGTTCTAAGCAAATACTATCAACAGCTTGCCTCAGAGCCACAGTATAGTGTTGTACAGATCACACATAAATTAAATTCATGGTTTAATTGGCACATGGTCATAATTTGGTTGCGGTAAAATCAATGGTGATATTTTGAAACATGTGCACTGCAGGTTTGAAGTCTGGAAAGCAATAAATTAGCTATTAAAAACTTGCAGTAGTTATGCATCTAAGGTCTAAAGCGGTATTTCTCAGACTGAAGCCATGCTAAAACTGCAGACATCAATTCCTATTATTAGCTCAGAGTAAATTTATTCACATAAAGGTACAGTACTAGTGTATTGTGAACATCTTGGGAAATATTCCAGGTCAATGTATTCACTAAGAATATTTTGGGACCATTGCCAAGTGTCCCACAGGTGTCTTGAATATTTTGAAGTGATCTGATATCCTAGTTTACTAAAAGTTTAAGTACTGTACCATACATGTTAGTGAAGATTGTGATTTAACTGTTATTAGCTGCCAACATGTTTTCCCATGTCAATTTGTGTCTGATCATGTTTTATGTACATAGCATATCTAATTGTGACCAATCTAATTAATCTGTTTAAGACTTTAGTATATTCACAATCCTTGTATTACGTAAAATTATTTTCTGCTTATAATTCAGTCAACAACAGTCAATCCTATTAACAAAAAGATATTCACTATTGCAGCCTTTCAAGAAGTCCAACCTTTACAGTCTATTAAAATGATTTTTGGCCTAATTAAACATGCATACTAACACATTTATCTGCTAGCTACGTAATAATTGATTTCAGTGTAAAATTATATATGTTTTACATAGCAAAGTTGAATGATCGGAAAGATTATAAAACTGGTTTTCGCAAAACCGGTCGCAATAATTATAACATTTACTGATGATTTATTGTATACTTACCTTGTCACATCTACATTCAACACAGTAATCTAGTTCCACTTGTTGCTTTGATCCATCTACATATCTGTAAGGATGGAAGACTTTTCCAGGTTGTTTATCAAATTCTGAACAGTTAATATTTATGATGTAAATGTTATGGCTTTTAGTCACACCTGCAGATATACAATCATAATATTATTATATGCAATGATAACCTATAGAAGCATTGCTACACAAATAAATCTCACCCAACAGTAAAGCAGATAGCAACAAAAACAATGAACAGGTTACTTGATTCATCCTGCACTTCAAAATTTTCTTCCCACTCTCAGTGAAGTTTTGCTCCAACTAAGGATTGTAGCACAGACATGGTCTTTTTATGGTTGCTATGCTAACGATTGCTTATTAACAATTCCTTTGAAGTCCATTAGTGGCAGGCTTTCAGCCAACCACAATTGCATGTTTAAAACATTTAACACACGGGGACTAACATCTCAATAGTCTATACCATTGAAGAAGTTATTTTCTAAGCCCCATGGTTTGTACTGTTGCAATCACCTTCTCAAGACTTCCAAAACTAAATTAATAAACGTATGGTGGATTTTAATAAATTACTTTGTCAAGTCAGAGGAATTATGTGTAAACACCAAAATTAATGGTGAATATATTAGTAGCAATTAATTTAGTGTATATGAGTTTTGAGCAATGTTTAGTGTCCATTGCTCTTGTACAGTTGGAAATATAGCTTCGGAAATCTGAACCTTGATTGATCGATTATTGTTAATTTACTAGCAGCATTCAGACTAGCCATTCTTCCATGTTGGATTGTTACATATAGAACATACACAACTACATATACACATGTATGATATACAAAAAAAACAATACAATTAACAAACAAAAAACATGTAACAAGTAAGAAATTATACAAAAATTAATTAACCAGTAATTGAGAAATCAAACAAACTGTCTATAGAATCAAATGGGACTCTGATAAAAGTTGACCAGAAGACCATTCTACCATGTAGTTGATAAAAAAATTGTTTGAAGATAATTTGCAAAACTAGGTGAAGTTCTGGTACAATATCAGTGTTGAGTGCCAAGGATACAATATGATTTGTAAGAGGCTGTTCATGCATAGCTAGTAAATATTGGTATTGAATGGTAGATTCAAATGGCAACCATACAAGTCTGGAACGGTGGACAGACATGATCATATTTTTGCAAACCAAGTACAATGCAGACAGCTCTACTGTGAAGACGTGCAACCGACTAATCAAATACTGACCCGAGTCAAAGCGTTTTGCATCTTTGAACTGGTTGGGCATCAAAGCCATGAACAAACCGCGTTCCCATGATATTGCCTGGGTAATATCTAGGTATTGCCTGGTGAATATGCGAGTTAAACCCTGAGCAGTGCCTTTGATCACCCATGCTAAAGTGGTATATATACAGTTAATTTGCTAGGGATATTTGTGTACTATACTGGAGTATTTATTGATGCATTTTACTAGTATCAGTAGTGTATAATATATATACATCTTAACAGTATAGCAGTATGTGAAGCAGAACAATTCTTTTCACTTTCAACCATCACCAAACACAAGTACAATAATAGATTTTAATCTGTGCTTTTAGCGAAACTGGAAGCCAACAAAGTATATCATTATAGTATGCTATTCACCACAGACAGACAATATGATCAAAGACAGGTGCAGAAAATGCTTATACGACAGGTGTGGAAACTTAAGAATAGATATAATGGCATTCAGCACATGGCTTCTGTGTCATGTACATATAAACAAAGCCATGGTACCAATAATGAGACATGACGTTTTCTTTGCTTATAGAGATAAGTTTGGAAACTGTTTTTTTGGATGATTACTATTAAAGGTGATGGGGGTGACCGCTAACATGTTGCTTGGCTATAAAGCTATTTGTAAGGCATCTATACATATGCTAAAGGGAGTCAACTAACCTTGAAATATAAGTTAAATTTTAATATGTACACAAGTAAGACAAAATTCTCCTAGTTACATACCAACATACGTTTATCATCATGAGTCATGTATGTACTAGTATGTTTAAATTAGGTGACGCATCTGAGCAGCCTGTTCAAGTCTACATATACATGTTTATTCACATACTGTAATAGTACTGATTGGCTTCAGCAGTCGTCTCAATGTCTGCGGTGTGTGCGTGCACGTATTAATTACCCACATTTACATGCCATCCACATGACTTGGGTTGAAACAGAAAATATTATTTTGCTTACTAGATTTAGTATGCCACTAGTTAACATACAGTAGGTATACTTTACTGCATGTGAAGCATTCAAAACTCTGTTTTGTTGGGTGATGACCATAACTATAATTATTCTGAATTCCAATTGTAATTATTTCTTGGTAACACATAACAATAACACTACAGAGAATATCACCATTTGTAGTAGCAGTATTATGTTAAACTTTTTTTTTAAGTTTCACATTCTTAAGATGCATGTGTTTTGGTTATGGGCATGAATAATGTGTTTCACTTATGATATATTTTGGTTGTTTGTCAGCTCTATACGCACATGCTTACACACCACTACACAGTAACTGGCTTCAATATGTCTGCAGTGTGTGTTCATGTTTCAGCTGCCCACACATGTACAACGTACCATCCATATGTTCCAATATCTGTTGAAAACAGCATATTTTTTGTCCATTATATTGACTAGACCGTAAACTGATTGTGGCAATAATTGCTTTTCAAGAGAACATGTTATTTTACTTAATATCAGTGTACATGGATATTAGTTTGTTTTTAAGAAGGTGATAAATATTAGCTGCTATAGGTAAAATGGCATCTAACCTAGTCATTTTAAAAACATATGCAGTGGTTTAATGTATAATGTATCATTGTAAACATGATGGCTAGGAAACGGATACTACAACATAACCATGACATCACAACAGCTCATTCCTGTGACTAAGTCTTCATCTTCACTACTAGCAATCTATCGACCTACCTGTGAGTAGCTCAAACCTTTACATCAGAACACTTGTGAGTTGAAAGCAGCTGTGGAGTCCAGTCTAGGTTGAATGGAATTGTAACATCTGTCCCACAATTATAGGCTACAAAAGCTCATTTTGATCATTTTACATTAATGTACTAAAAATAACTATATTGTTTCATTCACACTTCATGGATGAATTACATTGTATCCATTATGAAACTTGCTGTAGCGAGGTGAAGTTGGTTGTGTAAACTGCAAATGTTTGCTTTTTGACAATAATAACAATGAAGACAAAGGGATGGTAAATACATAGAACTCTTATCAGTGAGTCTGGTCCAGGTGATATTCCATGAACAATATTTGACAACATACGTAGTTACGTAAGTATAGTACTTATGCATAGGGATCCGATGAGATGCAAAGATCACTGAGCTATGGCAAGCGTTCCTAGTCACATATGTATGTAGTAGACCTAGATTGCTACATGAGAGAGTAGTAGGATTTGCTACAAGCACAGCCAGTCCCATATGCATGCCTCAGTATATGTGCTACGTATATAAAATACACGACTATACCAATTAATCAGATATAGAAAATGCATACAGATCAATGGTATAAAACGGATTATGAAACTATTATGATTATGACAATAAAATCTGATATCAGTGACTCTGACTGATGGGTAGCTAGTTCAAAGGAAAAATCTGGAGTATCTTCACAATGGTTAATCCCTTAGCTAATTCACTCAGACCGGCATATCAAATATCTCACCAATATAGCTATGCTTGTGCATTTAGAGTGCTGTGTGCTATAGTAACAGGACCACTGCACAAATTTTCTTACCTGTTGCTATGGGTAACACCTACACTGTAGGACTTCATTAATGGAATTGGCTATCATGGTAATATAAAACTTAATAGTATCACCTATAAAACCAAATATTATGGGCCTCGATAACAAAATGGTTCTGTCTTTAGTATGTATATACGTATACATGTACTGCACTTGCCTGTTTACTAACATTTAAGCCAGACAGTATGTTAAAAGTTAATGTACATTATCCATAGCCACCGTGGCACACTATGAGTCTCATTGGTAATGGCTATAATGAGAACCTACATAACACAATTAGATCTTTAGTACATCACTAGTCTTCTGCCATTCAAATGTAGCTTGAAATGTGTATAAAAGTTCAGACAGTTGATGGCAGTAAGAGATCAGGTTACCATTAATAAATGGTTTCAATAAATGGCATGGGCATGGTAGAAACATGTGTAATATGATGAAATGACATTTGAATGTTGTGTACATAATGTTAAACCTTATTAATGTCTACAACTACCTATAAGGCTATAGTGGTCTCTACACAAACAGCTCTTCTGTGAAATTATGTAGTTAAGATGCTGTAGGGAGTGTAATGCATGAAATCGATTGTATTGTAATGGTGTCATAGCATCAACAGTACAAATATAGCACTGTTATTAATACTAGCACTATTTCATTTTTTCTCTCCTCTTTTAGCTGCACAAGTATATACGTATGTGCATAGTATATATATGTAACTATTAAACATTACAGGAATGTAGTGAGCTATAATATTGTTTGCACTATACATGCACAATTTGAGTTCCATTTTCTATATGTACACACATCTCAGACAATTTCCTGGAAACAGTTGTCAGGTAAGTAAGTTACAGCTTGTGCCAATAATGATCAAACATGAGTTGCTGAAAATTAAGCACAGGACTTTAATATTTGTAGTAAACACTAAATAAATAAATAGCATTGGTACTCAGTACCATTAGCAGACACTAGGTTTCTTTTTTTATAGTTAAAAAAACATGATTATATTTAATAATACATAACCATTGGTCTCACAAGACAGGTGTTTGCTAATCCAATAAGTTTATTTAATAAGACAACAAATTTTAGCTAAATGGCATAAACAAGTGGCTTTGCACCTGACTTATTAGAAGGACAATAAATAATTAAACTGCTCTCTACAGGGAGTTGTTTGGGGATGAAATTTTATATCATTGGTGTAGAATTTTGGAAAATCAGTCACATTTGACAACTAAAATACTAATCTTTATGACCAAGAAACACTTCAATGATTCACACAGCTTTACAGTAATTAGAATCATTAGTCAGTACCTTGAATTCTGTGAAATACTCCAACAGGTGCACAACTTCAGTTCTTAATGGTAACACATAGTCTGGCGCCACCTGCCCCTTTACAAAAAGTAAGGGTCTGGTGAAATACAGATACCATATCATTTCAAAAGGAATTCGTCAGATGATTGCCCTTCAATTCAAACAAAAGCATTGTGTTGCCAAGATGATTTGTGTGTGAACGTCAGTGGCACGCATTAATTGGCTACCGTCGAATCTGGGTGGTAGAAATGATTCAGTATCTATATTTCACCAGACCCTTACTTTTTGCGAAGTGCCAGACTACGTAACACAATGAATAGTAAAATTCTAATTGTTCGGTCATTACATTAAGACTAATTTTCCAAAATATGGTCACAAATAGAGCTTGTATTATTGAATGTATGTTGTTGTGTCCACTCACTGTAGCAGTAGCAATTACTGAATCTCTTTGTTTTATGCACTCTGAGAAGTTGAAATAACTCTACTGTACGCAAACTATCTAACATGTACACTTCATATGTAGCTAATAGGGTATAACGGTTTATATAAGTGATGAGGCCGGAGATTGTGTAATAGGACCATTAATTCATAGATACCGTACAGCCTAAATATTTCGAGGGAGAAAAGCTTTGCTGATTTCGAGGTTTGGGGGTGGTTAACAGCGAAAATTTTATCCTTGAAATATTAATACCTCCATATTATAGTCTAATACATTTTGGAATTGTTTGCATATCCACAAAAAATGAATTTGGTAACATTGCTCAACCTCGAAAATTTTGCCCCTTGAAATATTTAGGTTATACGGTACCTGTCTTGCATACAGTGGTGTATATACTCCTGTTATTGTATATGTATTGGGATTCACTGTAAATGTTGTAAGTACACAGCAGATGGAGTCCAGTGGATGGGTGTGGACTAACAAAGACGACATGGATGCAATGATGCAACAGACTCTACAAATTGGTACAAGTACGATCACATCAACACCCCATTGCTATTATTAGTAACCATGTCAAACTGATATGAGACATGCAAAAATCTCACTCTAATGTAAAAACAGCTTGGGGAATGTACAAATTATATTGATGTATACCATCGGCAGTACAAAGTGGTGTTAGATAACATACATTCTGACCACTGACATAATATATTGCCTCATGTTCTTTTCTATTGGAATTTTATACTTCACTGTGGCCAGACAAAACTCAGTTTGCTATTTACATGGTGTGAACACACAAACATACATGGAATTTCCTTAAGTTGAAAACCACACATGTTACATTTTAGTACATAAATTGAAATTCCATGAAAGAATCAACTAAAATGTGCAGGCCTCTGTAATGGATGATAAGTTGTAATTAATTACAATACTTTAAATTTGCAAACTGTAACTGGCACAGTTCACAAAGGCAATCAATTGTGGACATAAATATTGAAAGATATGACTGAAATAAGAGCATGTTAGTTAACATTTACACAGGCTGGTATTGCCATCAGATCATTGGTGATAAGTATATACCTGAAAATGACAAGCAAAGTATATAATTAAAGTATTTTAATTAATAAACTTATATATAATACTACAGCACAGAGTGTGCATCCTCATCACCATCGTCATGTTTAGAACAAACAATTTCCATGTTTCCGATATTTACAGTATGATTTGCTAAAAAGTCGTGAAGCTTAACCTAGGATCCTGCCAAGTCACCCATGCACGAAGTTCCAAGTATATACGTAGCTACAAGATTGTATCAGGTATGATCAACAACATGAACTAGTCTACACTAGGTCGCAGAATAGCAACTGCATACTATCATTATAATAGTTGCAACAGAACCACTACACATCTGTTGAGAAAGTTATTGAGAAGTCCTGCCAACACTCCGCCTATGTTTACCAAATGGTCTACCCAATTCAAGATAGATATACTCTAATAGAGTGGTCACCACATATATTTACTCAGTACACTGTAAATAGTGTATTGTAAAATTGAATGCAATCTTTCCCAGTCTCTTCATGCTTCTTAAATTATGCTACCCTGATATACACCCCATTGTATCAAATCCTTTGGATGTGATGACAAAAATGTTGCCATGCAAAACCAAATAGGAGTTTCATTATACGTTGTCTGATCGATACAGCAATGAGAAACAAAAGAAGCCAAAGAGTCTGAAGCATTTCAGTACAAGCAGTATAACATGATCAAAAGGTAGTCAATAGTGACTTCCAGTGATACAGATCCAAGGCATTATAGTGAACACTACAGATGAAGGGACTCAAGAAGGCTTTTAAAGTCTGGAGGTTAGCAACCTATACATACTGTCCTGTTGATTTTATAGACATAAATAATATAGCAGTACAAGTGTAGTATATTGATTATAATAATTATTATATTTGTGGTGCGCCTGGGTTATCTAACTACTTGTGCATGTGTACATGTACTCTAAACTCCATTGTGGAGAAGCAATTGTTGATAAGTTTTAAAAATCAAGACTTGTAGATGCATGTTGATGTGGAGTGTTCACATAAAGCCTTCCATATGCCTCCTGTTCATACTGTATATCATATGTAGTGATTAATTTTCATCAAAGTGTATACATATACACATATATACGTCAATGCCAACAATTCCAAGCCATTTCATAGCACTTTTATGTTGTATCTGCAATTAATGATGATTATACTGATTATTGACAGAAAAGGCATCAAGTCAAGCATGCGTGAATCTTTTTTTAAATGACATGTTAGCTACACTGAAGGAAACGGCATGTTAACTACACTCGAGGAAACATAGCTAGACATGATTTTCAACAATGTGTTCTGATAGCACAGCATATCAAATCTCATGTACCAAACTTAAGGGACTGGTATACGTAGAGCAGTGCCTCCTCTACGTCCATATGCTAAAGTATAGCAATTGCTGTAACTGTATTTTGATAGTGCTAGAAGTTATGCAATAATAGAATATCACTTGAATTAGTATTAATTGGAGTACAAGGTCAAAATAATTCTAATAGAGCGGCCACTTACCATTCTGTTGGAAATTACAACAAGGTGCAAGTTCTGTTATGTTAATTTGTACATGTATGGATCTATGACAAAATGTGAGGGCTCTTAGCCTCGAGCTCATATAAATTTTGGTAAGGATCTTGATGACAGTCATTACCATGTAATATATCTAAACCAAAACAGCCAAGCTGTAAAAAAAAGTGCGGCCCCCAAAAAGGCCAGGATGAAAAAAGATGTGAAATTGCCAAGAAATGGCTGTGATGGTAGGTTAATGGCAAAAATTTTAATTACGACAATTCAGGTGAATTTGCGTTGCCTAGGATTCAGCACCAAATTCACCTGAATTGTCGTAATTAAACTTTTTGCCATTAACCTACCATCACAGCCATTTCTTGGCTGCCACCTTGGATTTCACATCTTTTTTCATCCTGGCCTTTTTGGGGCCCACACTCTTTTTTTACAGCTTGGCTGTTTTGGTTTGGATATCACTTCTTTTTGTATTGTGAGCCACAAAGCCTGCCATTAACTGGCTTTGGTGCTTCCTTCTAACTTGTTTTTTATTCTTTTCTGCAGGAATTGTGGAACAAAGGAAGAAATTTTGTGTACAGCTTTTTGTCTGATTAAAAATATATATTTAACAATGAAAGATAATCACATACTGTAGGTAATAAGGTGACTTCTTATACACAACTGAACTGTAGCTCAAACTCCCATTGTTTGTAGCTGAACTCTTTTCTACAGTGACTTGTTTCTAGCTGAACTCTCTACATAGTGATTTGTTTCCATCACATATTTCTACAGGGTGATTTGTTTGTAGCTGATCCCTACAGGGTAACTTGTATCTAGCTGATATCTCTACAGGGTAACTTCTTCTAGATGATCTCTCTGCAGGGTGACTTGTTTGTAGCTGAACTCTCTACAGGTGATTTGTTTGCAGCTGAACTCTCTACAAGGCAACTTCTTCTTTCTACAGGGTGTAGCTGAACTCTCTACATGATGGTTTCTTTGTAGCTGAACTCTCTACAAGGTAACTTCTTCTAGCTGATCTCTCTACAGGGTGACTTGTTTGTAGCTGAACTCTCTACACGGTGATCTTTTCGTAGCTGAACTTTCTACAGTGTGATTTGTTTGCAGCTGAATTCTATAGATGATGGTTTCTTTGTAGCCGAACTCTATGCAGGGTGATTTGGTTGTAGTTGAACTCTCTACAGGGTGACTGGTTTGTAGCTGAACTCTCTACAGGATGGTTTCTTTGTAGCTGAACTCTCTGCAAGGTGATTTCTTCTAGCTGATATCTGTACGATGTAACTTCTTCTAGCTGATCTCTCTACTGGGTGACTTGTGTCTAGTTGTACACTCTACAAGGTGATTTGCTTGTAGCTGAATACTCTATAGGGTGATTTTTTGTAGCCAAACTCTCTGCAGGATGGTTTCTTTGTAGCTGAACTCTCTACAGGGTGATTTTTTTTCTAGCTAAACTCTCTATAGGGTGATCACTTCACACCTGAACCTTCTACAAGGTGGCTTCTTCTATCAGATCTCTCTATAGTGTGATTTGTTTGTAGCTGAACTCTCTACAAGGTGACGTTTTCTAGCTGAGCCCTCTCTTGTTTCTAGCTGATCTCTCTACAGAGTAACTTGTTAGTAAAGCTGAACTCTTTACATGGTGGATTTTGGTTGTTAAACACTCTGTATGAAGACTTGTTTGTAGCGGAATTTCTACAGAGTAAATTGTTTGTAGCTGAACTCTCTACAGGGTGCATGGCTTGTTGATAGCTGAACTCTCTATAATGTGACTTGTTATACAGCGATATATTTGTAGCTGAACTCTCTACAGGGTGACTTGCTTGTAGCTGAACTGTCTACAATATTAACTGGTTGCTGCTGAACTCCCTACAGCATAACTTGCAATGTAATAGAAATCTATAATGGAGTAAGTCATGAACTAGCTGAATGCTCTATTAGGGTGACTGTTCTATTAGAGCATCTCGATCTCGCATTTGCTACACGGAGTTGGCTTTGGAATCATAAGTCAGTGGTTTGTGAACGGATTGCTCTGTAATACTGCAAGGATTTTCTACGATGACTATTCCAGCTACCTACCCATTTTCAGCTCAATGCTCTAAGCGGTTTGCCTGGTAGGCATGGAAATTATTGGTATTTTTATTCATGAATCTCGATCACGCAATTGTTACACACCTTCGTTTCATATCATATCTCCATGATCTTTATTTCGATTGCTTTCAAACCACCAAAAGGCACTCCTACAATGGTTGATCTATCCACAGAACGATTTTCAACTCATTCCATGAAGCGGTTTACCCTGTAGGTGTGACAACAAATCGATCTTGTTTTACTCGAATAATTGGTCATAACTCCTTAACCATTCATCTGATTTATACCAAATTTGATACTAGAATTCACCTTTGGGCTCCCTGTCTGTGTGCTAAATTTCAAGGCGATCAGAGTACACGCGTTTTCGTTTATAGCAATATTTGCAAGTGTGCGAAAACACGAAGAAAAAAAAACGAAGAAAAAAAACCGAAACTCTGGTTGTTCGTATCTCGGAACTGGCTTGAGCGATTTCCTTCAAATTTGGAATGTGGACTCCCCTAGCTGGCGGACAACACTGCAGCAAATTTGGTTCCAATCGGATAAGGTATCACCGAGATACAAAGGTGTGAAAATGACGTTTTTTTCTTCCTGTCAATATATCCACGGTGTGGCGCGCCGGCTTCTTGGGCCGCACGACACTATCGTGTGTTTTGATATTATATAATCTAATCAAAAACAGCCAAGCTATAAAAAAAGTGCGGCCCCCAAAAAGGCCATGGTGAAAAAAGATGTGAAATCCAAGGTGGCGGCCAAGAAATGGCTGTGATGGTAGGTTAATGGTTACATTTTAATAACGACAATTCAGGTGAATTTGGTGCCAAGACCAAGTTGCACAAAATTCACCTGAATTGTCGTTATTAAAATGTAACCATTAACCTACCATCACAGCCATTTCTTGGCCGCCACCTTGGATTTCACATCTTTTTTCACCATGGCCTTTTTGGGGGCCGCACCTTTTTTTACAGCTTGGCTGTTTTTGATTAGATATCACTTCTTTTTGTATTTGTATACTGCAAAGCCGGCCTATGGCTGGCTTTGGGGCTTTTTAAACCCATGTGTTATTTTTCTTTACCACAGGAAGAAGAAAAGAACTTAAAGAAGATTTGTAATACTTCAATTATTTTTGATTTTATTAGTAATTATACAAATTATATACATATCAAGACACACGGTAGTGTGTCGTGCGGCCCAAGAAGCCGGCGCGTAACACCCGTGAGTATATTGACAGGAAGAAAGAAAACGCAATTTTGCACCTTCGTAGCTCTGTGCTTCCTTGATGAAACAAGACGATTTTTGCTGTGGACATGCCCCCCAACTGCAGCACTCTACATTCCAAATTTGAGCGAAATCGCTTCGCGCGTTCCCGAGATATGCGACTTCAAAAATTGGCTGAGTTTCTTCGTTTTTTTCTTCTTCTTATTTTTCTTTTTCTTGTCGCACACTTACAAAATCTGCTATAAAACTCGAACGCGTTATCCGATTGCCTTGAAATTTGGCACACAGAAGGGGGGTATAAAGGCGCATCTCGGTACCAACTTTGGCTGGAATACCATAAACAGAGAAAGAGCTATGAGCGATTATGCACGAAAAATAACACCAATATGTTGTCACGCCTACAGGGTAAACCGCGTATGGGAAGAAGCTGAAAATCGGTGGGTGAATAGGTTAACTATTGAACCTCAAACCTTTTGTGGTTTGAAAGAAATCGAGCTAAAAACCAGGAAGATACAGCGAAAAAATCAACAGTGTGTAACAATTACGCAATCGAGATTAGCTAATTTTTAATATTTTTATTTTATTATTATTATTATTATTATGCTTGCCACGCCTACCAGGTAAACCGCTTGGGGTAATGCTTTCAAAATCGCTGTACAGATGGAGTTATCATCTTAGAAAGGCTCTTCAATGGTGTAGAAGAATCAGACTTAAAGCCACGGAGTTATAACACGAAATCCAACTTGGTGTAGCAAGTGCGAGATCGAGATACTCTAATAGAGCAGTCATCCTAATAGAGCAGTCACCCTGAACAGAATTCAAGAGATCAGTTAGAAATAAGTAACCTGTATAGAGATCAGCTACAAACAAATCACCCTGTAGAGAGTTCAGCTACAAACAATTCACCCTGTTAAAACATCAGTTAGAAGAAGATTTCTTGTAGAGAGCTCAGATACAAACAAATCACCCTGTTGAAAGATCAGCTAGAAGATGTCACCTTGTAGATACTTCAGTTACAAAGAAACCACCATGTAGAGAATTCAGCTACAAACTAGTGACCCTGTAGATACATCAGCTAGAAGAAGTTACCTTGTAGAGAGTTCAGCTACAAAGAAACCATTCTGTAAAGAGCTCAGCTGCAAACAAATCACCTATACAGAATTCAGCTACAAACAAATCACCCTGTAGAGAGATCAGCTAGAAGAAGTTACCTTGTAGATAGTTCAGCTACAAACAAATCATCCTGTAGAGAGATCAGCTAGAAGAAGTTACCTTGTAGTAGGCATTCCAACCTGATTTTTAAATTCTGTAAAAATGGGCTTTTAATATGCTCAATAGATAGAGTATTGATTGCCGATCTCAGAAATATATAGTTTGTTGGGTTGGAATTAGCTACTTTTGGCATGCACAGTGCTTAAAAACTGAAAAAAGGTACATTTTTTCTCCAGGGCTCCCCATACATTTTAAAGGGAAAAATGGCACAATTGAATCAGGAAGCCATCTAGCAATCTGGACTATCTTGAAACTACAGTTGCTTCTAGCTGCAAGTTTGTACATGTAATGAGAGTAACTTCAGGTCTTATTGAATCTCAGCAATCTTTGTATGCTTTGTGGTGGGCAAATATTCTTCACCTATTGCACACTTCTCAATACAATGGTGTATACCCAAAGGCAAGTAGCTATCTCAAGTCGGTAAAAACATCAAATTAACAACTTATAAAGGTAAACAACTACAGTGGATGTGCCACAATGATGCAACAATACCTAAGGTGGAGTTGTGGTTTCAATTATGGCATTGTTATGCCGACTTTGAAGTGGTTTATACTTTTGAGCTGATGACACAGTCATCAGAAGATTGCTCTGGAGCTGAAAATCGCTAACTCCAGTGAAGTAACTATGCACTTTAAAGTAAGCACCAGTGACTACCTTTCACCCGACAGTACGTTTTTTAAAGTTCTCAAGTATTCTACATAGATTACAAGGCTTGAAAAGATTACAAAACAACACAAAACTTACTTATATGTAACGCGCACGATAAAACTAAGATTTTCATGATGATCAGCGTGTGGACAAATCCCACAGCGATTTTCATCCTCGTTGGAGCTCGGACGACGGAGCAATCCCAAGTTAAACACGAGCTGTCATTTTGTGCCAGGGTTCTATTGGGGAATATACGGAGAATTTTTTTATTAAAAAATCTCGGATACTGGAATGCCTACTTGTAGATAGTTCAGCTACAAACAATTCACCCTGTACAGAGCTCAGTTAAAAGAGGTTTCCTTGTAAAAAGTTCAGCTACAAACAAATCACCCTGTAGAGAGATAAGTAAGAAGAAGTTACCTTGTAGATCGTTCTGCTACAAACAATTCACCCTGTAAAGAGATCAGCTAGAAGAAGTTACCTTGTAGAGAGTTCAGCTACAAAGAAACCATCATGTAGAGAATTCAGCCGCAAACAAATAATGTATAGAGAGTTCAGCTACAAACAAATCTCCCTGTAGAGAGATCAGCTAGAAGAAGTTTCCTTGTAGAGAGTTCTGCTACAAACAAATCACCCTGTAGAAAGATCAGCTAGAAGAAATCACCTCGTAGAGAGTTCAGCTTCAAAGAAACAATCATGTGAGAGTTCAGGTACAAACAAATTGTCCTGTAGAGAGATCAGCTAGAAGAAGTTACCTTGTAGAGAGTTCAGCTACAAAGAAACCATCATGTAGATAGTTCAGGTACAAACAAATCACCCTGTAGAAAGATCAGCTATAGAAGAAATCACCTTGTAGAGAGTTCAGCTACAAAGATCTATCGTGTAGAGAGTTTAACTACAAACAAATCACCCTGTAGAAAGATCAGCTATAGAAGAAATCACCTTGTAGAGAGTTCAGCTACAAAGAAACCATCATGTAGAGAGTTCAGCTACAAACAAATCGGCCTGTAGAGAGATCAGCTAGAAGAAATTACCTTGTAGAGAGTTCAGCTACAAAGAAACAATCATGTAGAGAGTTCAGCTGCAAACAAATCACCTGTAGAGAGTTCAGCTAGAAACAAGTCACCCTGTAGAGAGATCAGCTAGAAACAAGTCACCTTGTAGAGAGTTCAGCTAGAAGAAGTAACATTGTAGAGCTACAAAGAAGCTACCATGTAGAGTTCAGCTGCAAACAAATCACCCTGTAGAGAACTCAGCTACAAACAAATCGCCCTGTAGAAAGATTAGCTAGAAGAAGTTACCTTATAGGGAGTTCAGCTATGAACAGATCACCCTGTAGAGAGTTCAGCTACAAACAAATCACCCTGTAGAGAGTTAAGTTACAAAGAAACCACCATGTAGAGAGTTCAGCTGCAAAAAAAATCAATCACTCTGTAGAGAGTTCAGCTAGAAGAAGTCACCTTGTAGAGAGTTAAGCTGCAAATAAATCACCCTGTAGAGAATTCAGCTACAAACAAATCACCCTGTAGAAAGATCAGCTAGAAGAAGTTACCTTGTAGAGAGTTCAGCTACAAAGAAACCACCATGTAGAGAGTTCAGCTGCAAACAAATCACCTGTAGAGAGTTCAGCTAGAAACAAGTCACCCTGTAGAGAGATCAGCTAAAAACAAGTCACCCTGTAGAGAGTTCAGTTAGAAGAAGTCACATTGTAGAGAGTTCAGCTACAAAGAAACTACCACGTAGAGAATCCAGCTGCAAACAAATCATCCTGTAGAGAGTTCAGCTAGAAGAAGTCACCTTTTAGAGAGTTCAGCTACAAAGCAACCACCATGTAAAGAGTTCAGCTGCAAAAAACTCAATCACCTTGTAGAAAGATCGGCTAGAAGAAGTTACCTTGTAGAGAGTTCAGCTACAAAGAAACCACCATGTAGAGAGTTCAGCTGCAAACAAATCACCTGTAGAGAGTTCAGCTAGAAACAAGTCACCCTGTAGAGAGTTCAGCTAGAAGAAGTCACATTGTAGAGAGTTCAGCTACAATGAAACTCCCATGTAGAGAGTTCAGCTGCAAACAAATCACCCTGTAGAGAACTCAGCTACAAACAAATATGCAGTGAAAAAGATCAGCTAGAAGAAGTTACCTTGTAGAGAGTTCAGCTACAACGAAACCACCATGTAGAGAGTTCAGCTACAAACAAATCACCTTCAGCTAGAAACAAGTCACCCTGTAGAGAGATCAGCTAGAAACAAGTCACCTTGTAGAGAGTTCAGCTAGAAGAAGTCACATTGTAGAGAGTTCAGCTACAAAGAAACCACCATTTAGAGAGTTCAGCTGCAAACAAATCACCCAGTAGAAAGTTCAGCTATGAACAGATCACCCTGTTGAGAGTTCAGTTAGAAACAAGGAATCCTGTAGAGAGATCACCTAGAAGTATCGCCTTGTAGAGTTCAGCTACAAACAAATCACCTGTAGAGAGTTCAGCTACAAACAAATCACCCTGTAGAGAGATCAGCTAGAAGAAGTTACCTTGTAGGGATTTCAGCTACAAACAAATCACTCTGTAGAGAGTTCAGCTACAAAGAAACTATTCTGTAAAGAGCTCAGCTACAAACAAATCACTTGTACAGAATTCAGCTACAAACAAATCGCCCTGTAGAGAGATCAGCTAGAAGAAATACCTTGTAGATAGTTCAGCTACAAACAAATCACCCTGTAGAAAGATCAGTTAGAAGAAGTTACCTTGGAGAAAGTTCAGCTACAAAGGAACCATTTTGTAAACAGCTCAGCTGCAAACAAATCACCTGTACAGAATTCAACTACGAACAAATCACCCTGTAGAGATCAGCTATAAGAAGTTACCTTGTAGATAGTTCAGCTACAAACAAATCTCCCTGTAGAGAGATCAGCTAGAAGAAATTACCTTGTGGAGAGTTCAGCTACAAAGAAACCACCATGTAGAGAGTTCAGCTGCAAAGAAATCACCCTGTAGAAAATTCTGCCAGAAACAAATTGCCCTGTAGAAAGATCAGTTAGAAGAAGTTACCTTTTAGAGAGTTCAGCTACAAAGAAATCATTCTGTAAAGAGCTCAGCTGCAAACAAATCACCTACACAAAATTCAGCTACAAACACATCACCCTGTAGAGAGATCAGCTAGAAGAAGTTACCTTGTAGATCGTTCAGCTACAAACAATTCACCCTGTAGAGAGAGCAATTAGAAGAAGTCACCTTGTAGAGTGTTCAGTTACAAAGAAACCACCATGGAGATTTCTGTAATCAATATATGTGACCGGATTTGCGAAAAGGGGTCTTCCACACACATCCAATTCCGTAAATGTTGGAGACCATAACTCAGTGTTCAAGTAACATATTAACCTGAACATTTCACCATGTATTCAGCTATAGTGGTGCTCACCACTGCCCAAATATCAAGGCAATAGCTCTTTCCAATCTGAAGTTATCAATTGTCAAAGTTGGCAAATTGGACCCCTTTTCGCAAATCCGGTCACATATGTATTATACAGTATATATAATTTGTACATGTACTGATAAAATATTTAAAGTACATCTACTTCATCTTTTCTTCTTCCTGTAGTAAAGAAAAAAGCATAGGTTAAAAAAGTCCCAAAGCTGGCCATAGGCCGGCTTTGGGGTATACAAATACAAAAAGAAATGAAATCTAATCCAAAACAGCCAAGCTGTAAAAAAAGTGTGCGGCCCTCAGAAAGGCTATGGTGAAAAAAGATGTGAAATCCAAGGTGGCGGCCAAGAAATGGCTGTGATGGTAGGTTAGTGGTAAAAATTTAATAACGACAATTCAGGTGAATTTTTGTGAAGCGGCACAAAAATTCACCTGAATTGTCATTATTAAAATTTTACCACTAACCTACCATCACAGCCATTTCTTGGCCGCCACCTTGGATTTCACATCTTTTTTCACCATAGCCTTTCTGAGGGCCGCACACTTTTTTTACAGCTTGGCTGTTTTGGATTAGATATTTATTACATGCCCATTATTTCCCACAGGATATTTTTTGCAGCTGATCTCTCTACTGGGTGACTTGAAATGTAGCTGAACTATATACAGGATGGTTTCTTTGTAGCTGAACTCTCTACAAGGTGACCTCTTCTAGCTGGTCTCTCTACAGGGTGATTTGTTTGCAGCCAAACTCTCTACATGGTGGTTTCTTTGTAGCTGAACTCTCTATAAGGTGACTTCATCTAGCTGAACTCTCTACAGGGTGATTTTTTTTCTAGCTGAACTCTCTACAGGTGATTTGTTTGCAGCTAAACTCTCTACATGGTGGTTTCTTTGTAGCTGAAATCTCTACATGATGGTTTCTTTGTAGCTGAACGCTCTACAGGGTGATTTGTTTGTAGCTGAACTCTCCACATGATGGTTTCTTTGTAGCTGAACTCTCTACAAGGTGACCTCTTCTAGCTGATCTCTCTACAGGGTGATTTGTTTCTAGCTGAACTCTCTACAGGTGATTTGTTTGCAGCTAAACTCTCTACATGGTGCTTTTTTTGTAGCTGAACTGTCTACATGATGGTTTCTTTGTATAGCTGAACTCTCTACAAAGTAACTTCTTCTAGCTGAACTCTCTACAGGTGATTTGTTTGCAGCTAAACTCTCTACATCCATGGTGGTTTCTTTGTAGCTGAACTCTCTACATGATGGTTTCTTTGTAGCTGAACTCTCTACAAGGTGACTTCTTCTAGCTGAACTCTCTACAGGGTGATTTCTTTGTAGCTGAACTCTCCACCTGATGGTTTCTTTGTAGCTGAACTCTCTACATTGTGCTTTCTTTGTAGCTGAACTCTCTACATGATGGTTTCTTTGTAGCTGAACTCTCTACAAGGTGACCTCTTCTAGCTGATTTCTCTACAGGGTGATTTGTTTCTAGCTGAACTCTCTACAGGTTATTTGTTTGCAGCTAAACTCTCTACATGGTGTTTTCTTTGTAGCTGAACTCTCTACATAACAGTTTCTTTGTAGCTGAACTCTCTACAAGGTGACCTCTTCTAACTGATTTCTCTACAGGGTGATTTGTTTCTAGCTGAACTCTCTACAGGTTCTTTGTTTGCAGCTAAACTCTCTACATCCATGGTGGTTTCTTTGTAACTGAACTCTCTACATGATGGTTTCTTTGTAGCTGAACTCTCTACAAGGTGACTTCTTATAGCTGAACTCTCTACAGGGTGATTTCTTTGTAGCTGAACTCTCTACATGATGGTTTCTTTGTAGCTGAACTCTCTACAAGGTGACCTCTTCTAGCTGATTTCTCTACAGGGTGATTTGTTTCTAGCTGAACTCTCTACAGGTTATTTGTTTGCAGCTAAACTCTCTACATGGTGCTTTCTTTGTAGCTGAACTCTCTACATAACAGTTTCTTTGTAGCTGAACTCTCTACAAGGTGACCTCTTCTAACTGATTTCTCTACAGGGTGATTTGTTTCTAGCTGAACTCTCTACAGGTTATTTGTTTGCAGCTAAACTCTCTACATCCATGGTGGTTTCTTCATAACTGAACTCTCTACATGATGGTTTCTTTGTAGCTGAACTCTCTACAAGGTGACTTCTTCTAGCTGAACTCTCTACAGGGTGATTTCTTTGTAGCTGAACTCTCTACATGATGGTTTCTTTTGTAGCTGAACTCTCTACAAGGTAACTTCTTCTAGCTGATCCCTCTACAGGGCGATTTGTTTGTTGTTGAATTCTCTACACGGTAATTTGTTTGAGGCTGAACTCTCTACATGGCGGTTTCTTTGTAGCTGAACTCTCTACAGGTTATTTGTTTGCAGCTAAACTCTCTACATCCATGGTGGTTTCTTCGTAACTGAACCCTCTACATGATGGTTTCTTTGTAGCTGAACTCTCTACAAGGTGACTTCTTCTAGCTGAACTCTCTACAGGGTGATTTCTTTGTAGCTGAACTCTTTAGGTGGTGATTTCTTTGTAGCTGAACTCTCTCCAAGGTGACCTCTTCTAGCTGATCTCTCTACAGGGTGATTTGTTTCTAGCTGAACTCTCTACAGGTGATTTGTTTGCAGCTAAACTCTCTACATAGTGCTTTCTTTGTAGCTGAACTCTCTATATGATGGTTTCTTTTGTAGCTGAACTCTCTACAAGGTAACTTCTTCTAGCTGATCCCTCTACAGGGCGATTTGTTTGTTGTTGAATTCTCTACACGGTAATTTGTTTGAGGCTGAACTCTCTACATGGCAGTTTCTTTGTAGCTGAACTCTCTACAAGGTGACTTTTTCTAGCTGAACTCTATACAGAGTAATTTGTTTGCAGCTGAACTCTCTACATGATGGTTTCTTTGTAGCTGAACTCTCTATAAGGTGACCTCTTCTATAGCTGAACTCTTTACACGGCGTCTAGTTTCTAGCTGATCTCTCTATAGGGTGATTTGTTTGCAGCTGAAATCTCTACAGGGTGATTTGCTTGTAGCTGAACTCCTTACATTGTGTCTAGTTTCTAGCTGATCTCCACAGTGTGATTTGCTTGTAGCTGATCTCTCTACAAGTTGATTTGTGTGTAGCTGATCTCTCTGCAGGTTGATTTGTTTGTAACTGATCTCTCTACAGGGCAATTTGTTTGTAGCTGAACTCTCTATAAGGTGATTTGATCTCTCTGCAGGTTGATTTGTTTGTAGCTGAACTCTCTAAAGGGTGATTTGATTGTAGCTGAATTCCTTACATTGTGTCTAGTCTCTAGCAGATCTCTCTACAGGGTGATTTGTTTGTAGCTGATCTCTCTGCAGCTTGATTTATTTGTAGCTGAAGTCTCTACAGGGTGATTTGTTTCTAGCTGATCTCTCTACAGGGTGATTTTTTGTAGCTGATCTCTCTGCAAGTTGATTTGTTTGTAGTCGATCTCTCTACAGGGTAATCTGTTTGTAGCTGAACTGTCTATAAGGTGATTTGTTTGTAGCTGATCTCTCTGCAGGTTGATTTGTTTTAGCTGAACTCTCTACAGGGTGATTTGTTTGTAGCTGATCTCTCTGCGGGTTGATTTGTTTGTAGCTGAAGTCTCTACAGGGTGATTTGTTTCTAGCTGATCTCTCTACAGGGTGATTTTTTGTAGCTGACCTCTCTTCAGGGTGATTTGTTTCTAGCTGATCGCTCTACAGGTTGATTGTTTGTAGCTGAACTCTCTGCAAAGTGTTTTGTTTGTAGCTGATCTCTCTACAGGATAATTTGTTTGTAGCTGAACTCTCTGCACAGTGACTTGTGTGTAGCTGAATTCTCTAGAGAGTGATTTAATTGTAGGTGAACTCTCTACAGGGTGCATGACTTGTTTATAGCTGAACTCTCTTCAGTGTGACTTGTAATGTTCTGAATCTCTACAGTGATATAATTGTAGCTTAATTCTCCACAGGGTGACTTGCTTCTTGCTGAACTGTCTATAAGATTAACTGTTTGCAGCTGAAGTCCCTACAGAATAACTTGTAATGTAATAGAATTCTATAATGGAGTAAATAAATTAGCTGAATGCTCTATTAGGGTGACTGTTCTATTAGAGTATCTCGATCTCGCATTTGCTACACAGAGTTGGCTTTCGAATCATAACTCAGTGGTTTGTAATCCAATTCTTCTATACTACTGCAAGGACTTTCTATGAAGATTATTCCAGCTATACACCGATTTTCAGCTCATTGCTCTTAGCGGTTTGCCTAGTAGGTGTTAAAACTAATACTTTTTTATTACGAAGTGTATATTTAGCCGGTACCGGTTTGCAAGCACTAACGGCTATTGTGCCGGCACTAGTAGGTTGCCCCGAGCATTCAACTTTAGGGCATGCGTCTAGTAGGTTGCCCCGAGCATTCAACTTTAGGGGATGCGAAAAGTAGTTCCTTAGCGTTAGGGGTAGGCTAGGGTTCAGCTTTGGTTTCTTCTTCACTCTTGTTATATATAGAAGTCACTTCAGTCGGATGTTTATAACGTAGAAACTAAATAATATGACTAGCTGCAGCACCGGTGGTATAATCGTTACAAACATTGCTTATGAGTACGGATGCCCGGGTTCGAACCCTCGCTTAGACAACGTTTTTTTTCGCTTTCTTAGTTTTTTTGTGCAAGTTTTTTTTTAATGCACGTAACATTCTAAGTATTATACCCTCCACTGCCGGCAAAATAGCCGGCAAAACAATGTAACCGGTACCGGCTCTATATAACCTGCCTTTTTATTACTAAAAATCAATCGCGTAATTGTGACACAGCTTGGGTTTTGTGTCATATCTCCGTGGTCTTAATCTCGATTCCTTTCAAACCACCAAAAGGCACTCCTACGATAGTTACTCCATCTACATAGCAATTTTCAGCTCATTCCATGAAACGGTTTACCCTGTAGGCGTGACAACAAATCGATCTTGTTTTACGCGAATAATTGGTCATAACGCCTAAACCATTCATCGGATTTGCACCAAATTTGATGCTAGGATGCGCCTTTGGACTCCCTTTTTGTGTGCCAAATTTCAAGGCGATCGGAGTACGCGTTTGCGTTTTATAGCAATTTTTGCAAGTGTGCGAAAAGGCGAAGAAGAAAAAAAAAATGAAGAAAAAAAACGAAACTTTGGCCGCTCATATCTCGGAAATGGCTTGCGTGATTTCCTTCAAATTTGGAATGTAGACTCCCCTAGCTGGCGGACAACTCTGCAGCAAATTTGGTTTCAATCGGATAAGCTATCACCGAGATACAAATGTGTGAAAATGACGTTTTCTTTCTTCCTGTCAATATACTCACGGTGTGGCGCGCCGGCTTCTTGGGCCGCACGACACACTATCGTGTGTCTTGACCGCACGACACACTATCATGTGTCTTGATATAGATATGCACACAACTGTTTGTCACTTTCCACTACTTTTCTATGGTGCAGTGTATTTGAAGAAATGTGCTGCACACAAATTTTGAGGATGTTCACAGATAAATAGATGAGATTTTGCAATGTTATTTTGACAATCGCTCATTTTCCACCTGAGCTATTTCCCTACAATTGCAAAGAAAATTTTGCACACAAACAAAATACATCTAACAAAAATTACATGAGCATATTATAATGGTAGCTATTCACCAGTGTACTATTATCAAATTGACACATCATTGTACAAAAACGACAACAGTCTAGCTATTATTAGCTAACACCTGCAGTGTTTAATTACATGATTTAGAGTCTCCTTGCTTGTTAGCTGGTTTCAGTATTTTAATAACTTTATCAACACAGCGTTTTTGACATCGAGTAAGATTCTTTCTTCTCCTCACATGGTTAAATCGGTTTTGTAGCATAGTAAGTGAACCTGTAGCACCAAAATAATACAAAACAACATAATGATGTTTTGTGCTATTAAATGTGGCAAATTTTCATAATGAATACTATAAAAATAAATTACTGCATAGATGCTACATTGACCTTACTTTGCATGGCACATCCAATGTATGTAAATCTTTTGTTAATAAAATGATCACTGAAGTATTTTGAAGTATACTGCATTGTGGAGAAGTCAGGTGACCAAATAAATACGTCAACATTCCTTGCAACCATGGACTCTATAGCAATTTGGTCTTCATATCCATCTGCTGATCTGTAGACTTTGTGTAAACATTTGTCCTTGCAAGGCATTGGAGTTGGCGGATCTGGTTGTAACACTGGTGGCTGGTAGGTATCATTTTTCTTGTCCTGTTCAGGTGGCTCTGTAGTATATTGATCAGCTGTATAGTAGACATAATTGCTTATAGTGTTTCATGACTTACTTGGTATTTGTGTACACTTTGGACAACATATAGTCACATCTTCAACCGGATCATCAGCAGTGCATGCCCTCACTTCTGGGCATGGCATTTTTGTACAATCCCTCTTCCCATTCTACACATATGCATTACACACGTGCACATCCTTACAACATAAATATCACCTTGCAAGTGCACAAATAGCAATCCAAAACACCAAATCTGGGATAGTATGGATTCCATGTGTCTCCATCATGATAAATGATGCCATGTTCCTTACATGTTTTGCCTGAAAGTATATAAGTGTGGTTTACTGACCACCATTACATACATACCTTGGCCGGCAGGTCTAGCAATGGTACCTATACACATAAACATTTGGTCAATTCTAATAATGTAAATCAGGAGTGGTTATTGCTTACTTGGTGGACAACTAGGACAGCACTGTTTTGGATCCCATATAAGTTCACTACTTCTACATCTGGGCTTTGGACAAGTCTTTAATATGCTGTCACAAGCAATTTCTCCTTCCTGTCAGTTACACACAGAAAGTCACACACCTCTACAAGATGATGTATTATTGATTACAATCCTTCACAACCTTAAAGTCATATACACTGTACTTTTTGTGAAGCCTATCTAGATCAATTAAGTAGGTTGTGCTACGTGAGGACCTTACAAATGCACCTTATAAGTACTTGAGTACCTGCAGCTGCAACAAGTATGTACCATTCTTACCCAACAATAGCAGACTTCACAGGGATTTGAAGTATTCAGGGATGGGATAACAGTTAAATCTGAATATGCACTTCCACCACGGATGCATTTAGTTGCATACTCATGATCTACAAGGTTCACCACATCTATAAAGGAAATGCGATGTACATAATGCATGCTATTTAAGACTACACTCTGGCTTTTTCTCTATAAGGAAAGCACTTACAAAAAGGAACTTGACACCAAACAATAATGCTACCTTATGAAATGAAATCAACAGTGATACATAATATATTTATGACATGAATAAGTTTCTGAGGTATTATTTGATTAGCTTCATTATTAACCTGAAGTATCACAGCTCTTGCAACACTCTCCTTCCTTCTGGATAACTTTGTGACATTTCAGTTCAGGACATTCAAGCTCCAAACATGTTGCAGTCAACCGTGTCTGATTATTATCAATGTCATCATAAATGAAAGTGACATAATATTAAAAAAAGTATGCAACATTATTATTTTTTAAATTACTCTAATAGATGTTTCTTTTATACCGCACAATCATATTATACTGATTACAAGAAGTATGTAAATTATTGCTGAGAGAAGTAACTAACATATCGTTATGTATGTGAAATGAAATTCATTAAAGTTCCTACACAAACATCCCACTTCTGTACCTGACATAACAAATGTCTAAGTCTACCAAGCCATACAAATATGGGCAGACAAGCATGTAAACAGTAGGTCATAGTCTAAGTCTAGAAGTGTTGTCAGTTGAGTGGTCACCTCACTGGTTAGACTGCACATGCTTCACTAAAGTAATCGTGTCAAGTTCAACTTGACTATAGACATCTAAGCTATACTTTCTAGTCATCTCATTACTTATAAGTGTGTTTGGTCACAAAAGCTGATGCACTATTACAACACTGATGGCAGCATTGAATTTCATTTCCTGGTCTGAGTCAAACACTTATAATAAGAAAACAATGTTATAGAATATGCATTATAAAATTCATACATTGATCACTAGTTACTTTTGACATGTAGTCATTATAATTCAGTTGTCAGTCTGTTGGACAGTAATCATTTGACATTTAGCGCTATTTTAAATATGCACTTGTAGTTCAATTATACTGTCCAGCATGAATACAACTGTACATATAGGGACTGAAAAGGTGTTCCCAGACTGAAGCCCTGCTTAAGCATCAGACATCAATTCCTATTATTAGTTTACTCCTACATATGTTAGTGTGTGTGTGTATCATGTACGTCTCTGCACTAGCTGAAATCCTACCCTGGCTACATTTTCTGTGATTATGACTTTAGTTATAGTATGTTTACGTTGAGCTGAACCCTCAAAAACATTTAATAACTCATGGATGCAATTACACACGATCTTGAAATTTGGCTCATTTGTACTATTGCTTGACCCGCTAAGAAAATTTCAAAATCTTTTTGTTCAAATGTTTGACATAATATTTACGGCCAATCAAAATTTTCTCAATACATTTCCTATGGGGAAGCCATATAAATACAATGCCCATTACAGTCTTTTCCCGAACTTGTAATGGAGCCAAACCATACGTGTCTGTTGTTGACACCTTTGTTGTCACCAATAATTATCTGGTTGGCTGAAATGTTAACTCTGTTGAGAAAAAATCCATTTTTAATTTTTAGTTGTTTTTCAGGATTCAGCTCAACGTGAACATACTATAGTTAGGGATAATAACTGGAAAAATGTATAGGCTGGCAATATATTCATTAACTTTCATTTGTAGCTGTGTACGTGGCTAGCAGAATATAGCAATCCGTTGTCTATTGGGTCTCATATGAATTGCATATACAGTTGAAGACTACACAACCAACTCTGCAGATTCAGCCATAATAATGAAGACTATACACTTAATGCAGTTATCACACAGCAAAGATATTCACTATTGTTCAATAGTACACTACTTAACAACAGTTTATGTGTATACCTCATCACATCTACACTCAACACAATGGTCCTCTTGATTTGATCCATTTATCTGTCTGTAAGGATGGAAAACTTCTCCAGTATCTTTTTCGAAATTTGAACAATTAAGGTTTATGATGTATACATTGTGGCCTTGGGTCCCACCTGCAGATATATGTATACATTACAATCCATGTTAATAGGACAACATATAAAGCAACATTTCTGCACAAGCAAACCTCACCCAGTAGAATGGTAGATAGTAGCAAAAGGCAAATAACTTGCTTCATTCTGGCAATTCAAATTTTACTTCCAACTCTCAGTAAAGTTTTGCTCAAACTGAAGATTTCAGCACAGACATGGTATTTATATGGTTGCTATACTAACCAATGGTCATAACAAATTCTTTGAAGTCCATTAATGGCAGGCTTTCAGTCAACCACAACTGCTTGTTAAAACATTTATATACTACTGTTATATGAAATAAAATCACAAACTACATCACAACTGATTAGTAAACCTGCAGCTACTTGCTGCTACATAGTATTGGGCTACCTATAGCCTGCCAAAAAAGTCACTTTATGGTACTGTTAAAATCTTTAGCATGATAATGATAGTATTCAAGGGCCTACAGGTGAATGATTGTGAACAAACCACATAATATATAATTCAAATTGTGGTACTTCACTTCTTGATAATTTTTATTATTGATGCTTGGTTACAACAATAATGAATATGGTTTGTAAAATGTTTTTATGTAGTATACACATGTAGCATTCCATAGCAAAATTAGTGATGTCTTGAACATGCCATACCTTATAAGACGAGTATCTTTCTTGTCTTGCGTAAGTTTAATGCTATTGAACTGGACACAGCTCCCACACTCTAATGTCATCTGTTATCAAGTTAGAACAGAATGTCAATGCTAAACTATGGTATATAATTTTAATGATTATAATTAAGAAGTGACAATTTGACAACGTGACTTCTCATTTAGTAAACAATATTCACACAATCTTTGCATGCTTGTTTCTTGTCTAATTGGATTTGTTAATAGCCAGTTTGGAGATTTATATAGCTACATATGGTTTTGTAAAGGATCCCCTCACTATAGTATGTTTGAAAAGTGATTTTGTGATGCTTTAATAAACAAAGTGCTCCATATTCTGCTATAGAATTAAAAGCATGAATAGTTGCAGTACAGTGTTGCAATTACATTGTATTGATTCTGGTTCGTAGCTTCAAGTGTTTAAAAAATTTTTATGGAAACAGCGTAACTGAATAATTCTTTTCAATTTCAACCATCATTAAACACAAGTGTATCAATTAACTAGTACCACAATAATGGATTGTTCAATGTGTCATATCCAATCATAATATAGTAAATCTACATCATTTAACGAAATTGAAAGCCAGTAAGATACATCATTACTGTACGCCAGCCACTACAGATGGACATAAATACTTAAAGGATAGGTGCAGAAACAATATATGCTATCATGGTAAGCATAGAAACTAAAATTATATGTAATACTATCATTAGTAGTCCAATAATACAAGCACACGGCTTCTAAGCAAGATTAGTTATGAGTATATAATGATGCAACCGAGCTTGTATAATATGCTGTAACTTTACTTAAACGGGTTTGTATTTTAGTGACCACTATGTGAGAGAAGGTTATGCAGGGCTTTGTTGTACCACCTGTGGGTAATTTTCTCACAGTGGGTTATATAGGTAGCCATCTATATGCTTATTAGAGAATTTAGTACCCTAAAATACCTCCAGAGGAGTAACACAATCACACTCATACTAATATATACGTACAAAATATTATTGTCATATCAGCCTTGTAGTTACTCGGTAACATGTGCATGCAACATATGGTTATGAGTTCATTTCAACATGTATGTATATACTTGTATGTATTTACTCATAATTACGTGTGCTTAGTTTGATGTTGCATTTGAGCAGTCTGTTCAAGTGTAGTTATGCACTATGGGCTATTGCATATAGTACTAACACATAGGGTTCAAAAATTGTCTTAATATCTGTACTGTATTTCTGCGTATGCATTTCACATAGGAGCATGTAAGTACCCTAACTAACTTGAAATATATAGTACAATATGTTAATATGGCACATGCAGTCTAAGAGCACAAAGTTGTGGGGTGATATTGTAAATGAATAATGTACAAGTTTTACAGTTAGCTTATCATTCACTAGACTACAATGTATGGTGCCGGGTTTCCTTTTAATTTCTGAGAAATTATGAAACCTAGACATCTGTTTAAAATGCAATGGACATATTTACCATAGAATTATGGCTAAATGAGCGGTAGCTATAGCTATACGGCTTGTTCAATTACACTGATGTAATTGTGGTAATTATATTAGGACAGATAGCACAAGCACATTTGGGAATTAAGTTTTGTGGCCAAAAACCAATATAAATATTCTTTAAGGCAAAATCCATTTTTGAACAAAAGTTGACCACTTCAAAATGTTTTGAACACCCTAAGGTCCCTATTTTCACTGGCTCATTATACAGGCTGAACTCATATAACTCATGATCAACTCTTGAGTGGAAGCATGGGGTGCCCATGTGTATATATCTGTAAAAACAAAAATTTAAAATACTTATGACCAAATTTGCAAAAGTAGTCTTCCATGGACATCAGATTTACCAACTTTCACACAACTCGTAACTTTAGATGGAAATGAGCTATTGACTTGAATACTGGTCAGAAGTGAGCATCAATCGACATAGCTTAATGCACCAAGAAATCAAAATTTCACATTTGTATAGCTATGTTTCTTCAATTTTAAGCTTGTAAAATTGGACGTGTGTGAAGACATCTTTTTCAAATCTGGTTATGAATAATCATAGGACAGTATATATGGGGTGCCGTTTATACCAAAATTGTGTAAAAATGCCTTATTTATAAACTATAACCATACTTTATAAATCAATGCACTACTTTATAAATCATACAAATATACTTTATAAATCATATGTATGATTTATAAATGATATACATAATTTATAAATCATTGACATACTTTATAAACTATGGCATTGATTTATATAAATTATACATGTGATTTGTAAACTATATCATTTATTTGTAAAGTATAAACACTGATTTATAAATTATAATATTATCAATGCACTATTTTATAAATCATATGTATAGTTTATACATGATTTATGAATCAATAACATACTTTCTAAATCACACATGTATAATTATCATTATGATTTATAAATTGCACACATCAGATTAATAAATCATAACAAATCGTCATCACAAGTCACTTAGTTTGGTTATTTTTGTATTTTATAAATCATTGTCGTACTTTACAAATTTAACACATATGATATATAAATCAATAGTATGATTTAGTAGCCATACGTTGTTGTTTAGTATCAATAGTTAGAATTCTACTTAGATGTGCATCAAATGGAAAGCATTTGTGGCATGTGATCCAGCACAGGATTCAGCAAACTTAGCACAAGCTTTGGCAGCTATTGTGAACACTTGCACTAGTGAGAGCAGCCCGGAAGAGTGGAGTATCCCCATTACCAATTCCCCTGTCATTGATGTGGTTAACTCCGGCCTGCCAGTGGTTCCACCAATTATGCTACTGTTGCCACTGGCTGGCTTGAGCCCAAATCCTACACCGTTATGGTTGTGAAGTGGGTATAAGTGGCCAGCAGCAGTGGTATTATTGGTGGAACCACTGGTTAACCCCAATGATGACAGGGGAATTGGTAATGGTGATACTCCACTCTTCCGGGCTGCTCTCACTAGTGCAAGTGTTCACAATAGCTGCCAAAGCTTGTACTAAGTTTGCTGAATCCTGTGCTGGATCACATTCCACAAATCTTTTCCATTTGATGCACATTTAAGTAGAATTCTAACTATTGATACTAAACAACAACGTATGGCTACTAAATCATACTATTGATTTATATATCATATGTGTTAAATTTGTAAAGTACGACAATGATTTATAAAATACAAAAATAACCAAACTAAGTGACTTGTGATGATGATTTGTAATCAGTGATTTATTAATCTGATGTGTGCAGTTTATAAATCATAATGATGATTTATAAATTATACATGTGTGGTTTATAAAGTATGTTATTGATTCATAAATCATGTGTATGATTTATAAACTATATACATGATTTATAAAGTAGTGCATTGACATATTATAATTTATAAATCAGTGTTTATACTTTACAAATAAGTGTTATAGTTTACAAATCACATGTATAATTTATATAAATCAATGTTATAGTTTATAAAGTATGTCAATGATTTATAAATTATGTATATCATTTATAAATTGTACATATGATTTATAAAGTATATTTGTATGATTTATAAAGTAATGCATTGATTTATAAAGTATGGTTATAGTTTATAAATAAGGCATTTTTGCACAATTTTGGTACAAGCGGCACCCCATAATATGTATATAGTGTTAATAACAAAGTAATTTATTATATTGTAGTATTGCATCAATGGTACAATTATATAATGAAGGGCTTTATGTACAAGACCTTTAATCACCCTATATATATATATAAAATGTAGGTCCTGTGGAACAAATGTATAACAACTGGTATTCATAAAACCTTTTGACAGTGTAGTGGCAAAACCCAAAAAATGTGCACTTTTTCTGAAACTTTCCACATAAGTACTCATGACATGTATTTTTGATATAGTGTCATCACAGATTTGACCTTTGGTGACCTTTATGACCATTTTGTGCAGAAAATTAACCATTCATATCTTTTCACTCACTGAGGCATTAATTAACTTTCTATAACATGGTACCAAAGTAATAGTCTTGTTGAAAGGAACAACTTAAAGTCAATACTGTAGGTGATTTCATTCCAAAGTTATGATCTTTTATATTACACATAAATTTCTATTAATTTACCAGCCTGTAATTTATACCCCAAGGGCAGATAAATTAATTTTAAAGAATTTGGTGGCTAATAAAAGTGATCACCTGTTGACTTCAAATAAAACCATGTTGTTAATGCCTCAGGGAGTTTAAGACACAAAATATAATAATTAATTGTCTATAGAACAATGTCCATAATGATCACCAAAGATTGAATCTCTGATAACACTATTTCACGAAAAATTGCACAATTTTGGCTATATGCTAATTTAAAGTGTAGTTGTGTAATATTACGGATTGCAGCTGCATATATGTACATGTAGTGGCCTACTACAATGCCACCTAGCGGCTACACAGAAATGTAGTGGTCATCAATATGTGTAACATAAAGCATGCATACACACAACTCGATTAGTCAAATCAAACAAATCAAAGGAGATCAACAGTATAGTTGAATATGCATTCAGACAGGTAATTACAATAAAATTGCATATGCATTGATGCTAGTGACTTTGATGGGGTACCATTAGGGGTAGTTCAAAGGAAAACTCTGGGAGTAACTACATGGTGGTTAATCCTTATGAATGTTGGCTAATTCCCGGCAGACAGATCAAATAACTTTATAAGTCTTGTTGCTTGGACACATTCTGTGTGATGGTGCGTTATGTCACTTATGTGTCATGACTACAGAACAATGACACAGATTCTTTCAGCTGTTGTCATGACTAACTAAGACATACACAGTAGGACCTTATTGGTTTTATAAACTAAAAATATTGTTGGGTGATGGTACAGTTAAGGTTATGTAGGACACTGTAACTATACTTAACAGGTACAATAGTGAAACTACACTAATACTAAGGTCACACATGAAACCAAACATTATAGCCTTGATAACAAGGTTGTCTTTTTAAAGCATCCATGTGACCTTAGCCTTGTTTTGTGACGTGTGTGTGTTTGTGTGTGTGCGTGTGTGTGTGCGTGCGTGTGCATGTGTGTGTGTGCATGTGTAGTGTGTGTTATTTGAGTTACTATTCCACTGGGGTTAAACACAAGAAGTTTGACACTAAAACTGCCGAAAATTAATTTTCTATATAGTGGCAATGGCAAATCATGAATTGACATGTACATATGTAATAAAAGTGTCTATAGAAGGCATGTACAGTGTTCACACATTTTAAACTTCAAATCTATCTTAGCACTATGGATAATGTGGAGGTAAAAGTAGACTTTGTTTGTACATATGTGCAGAAAAGCCATGTTTCTCAGCCATCTCTTACCAGCTATATATTATTGCAGGCACACCACACACCACACACACACCACACACACACGTTACACACACTACACACACACACACACACACACACACTACACACACACACACACACACACACACACACACACACACACACACACACACACACACACACACTACACACATGTTACACACACTACACACACACACGCACATGCTGCACACACACACACACACACACACACACACACACACACACACACACACACACACACCACACACACACACACACACACACACTACACACACGCGCACACACACATTCTCACAGACTACAAATGTAAGTATCCATATGCTAACACAGATTGAAATTTGCCATATAGCTAGCTACATTTAGTTTTTATTGTTAATCATAGCCACTCAGACAGACAAAGAAGTTCTAGTTATAACCTTCAACACACTAACTGGATGTGCATGGCTCACCACTAACTACCAATAATTACTTAACTCTATACCGAATAGCCTATCAACATTATTATGTTGAATACAAAACACAGGAGTTATGATTTACAGGTTGCCACATGAACAGGATTTGATTATCAATTTGTGTTATAAAGTAGAACAGCAGTGTAACATGCTGCAAAGCAATAAAAAATCAGTATAATATAATAAATGGTAGTAAAGATATTTATAATCATTCTATACATGTACCATGAGATGATTATACAAGCTTACCTAAAGTGACATAACTTCTATATTTTTCCCTACATCGTTGGTACCACTGACAGAAATGTTGGCTTTTAATTTTAAATCACACACTTTAGTGAAATGTGCAATAGTTAGTAATCGCTTGTTAAAGTATGGTATTACAGGATGGCGCCAACTTGCTTATTTAATTAAATGACAAATTGTGGGTGAATGGAATACTAATTAGGTGGTCTTAATGTTACCACTTTGCACCTGCCTTGCACCTGCCTTGCACCTGCCTTGCACCTGCCTTGCACCTGCCTTGCACCTGCCTTGCACCTGCCTTATTAGAGGGACTGTAAACACAAATTTGTAGAAATTATGCTGTTGTTCCATTAGTGGTCTCCACAGGCTTATCAAATAAATTTTCATGGCAGTTTTTAGTAAGCATTATTAAGATAGTAATAGCAATTCATAAAGTGAAACCTCTAATCTAATACTTCTAAATCTCACATTGTTTGTTGTGCCAAGAAGACTTTCTTTATGTAATACTGACTTGACATCCTGAGCATCAGATTATGAACATTTCACTGTATGGGTGTGACAACTCAGCAAATAATTATACTGCTGAAACTTATGTAGTTGGAGATTTGCCATTATTAAAATGTCAGGTTGTATGACTTTGTATTAAGAACATTCATGTCTTGCAAGTATGCGTATATGTATGTAAAAATCGTAAGCACATACGTTTTCCCAGAAGCCAGTGAATGGGTGTGGATACGCACAGACAAAACAAACACAATTATACAACAGGTAAAATTGTACTACGTATTTGTACAAGTACAGCGATCACATCAACACCCCATTACTATTACCAATAACCATGCCAAACAGTTGTAAGACATGAAAAATGTCATTTTAATGCAAAGCATCGATACACTTATGTACTTGTAATAATGATGTAACTGGCAGTTTGTTACAAATTGGATAGCATACGTACACACTGGCACCATCATAGTAATTATGCATAATTTCTAAAAAGCGGAAATTTTACACTTCACTGCGGCCAGACTAAACTCATTTTTGTCATTTGCATAGTGTGAATGTACAAACATACATGGAATTTCCTTAAGTTGCTAAGCACACATGTTAGGTACATAGTATATTGGCTATAAGGTGAATTTACAAATTAAGATACTCTTTCTACGTATGTGTTAAGCCACTCCAAATGAAGCTGTAGTTTCCCATCCAGATGTTTTAAGATTTGGTGTGGGTGGGAGGCTTATTATCTGTGACTGCTCTATTACAGAGTATCTAAATCCTGAGAGGATTTCAAGGCCAGGAAACTATAGCTTCATTGTGAGTAACGTTCTTTCTATTGCGATGAGAGACATCTTATTTTATTAAGACAATACAACATAAGTAGCTACAGGGGTCTACACTCAGGGGTACCATGCACTGATACCCACAGGGTTTTTAACAATGCAAAATGGGAGTCTTTATAGGAAATTTTCATATAACAGCACAGGAAGTGATTTGGAGAAATAATGGCACTAATAACATTTCAATCCGGGTGTCCAGAGGTGATGTGGATGAGAACAGGAAGCTACACACTCATTTGGAGTGGTCTTATGAAGCATGTGGCATTGAAATTTGCATAATTAGCAGCAGTAGCCAGCAGCAGCAGCCAACAGTAGCAGCCAGCAGCAGCCAGCAGTAGCAGCCAACAGCAGCCAGCAGCAGCAGTAGCAGCCATGCCAGCAGTAGCAGCCATGCCAGCAGCAGCAGCAGCAGCAGCAGCAGCAGCAGCAGCAGCAGCAGCAGCAGCAGCAGCAGCAGCAGCAGCAGCAGCAGCAGCAGCAGCAGCAGCAGCAGCAGCAGCAGCAGCAGCAGCAGCAGCAGCAGCAGCAGCAGCAGCAGCAGCAGCAGCAGCAGCAGCAGCAGCAGCAGCAGCAGCAGCAGCAGCAGCAGCCAGCAGCCGGCCTAGGAGGAGAAGAAGAAGCAGAATTCGACGTAGTAGCAGCAATACATCTACTAATTATTACGCTGTAGGTGGATCTCGAAAATATTGGGTAGAGGCACTGAAACTAAAACTTAAGGGATCACGTGTTCTATACATATATCTCGTGACTGTCACTCAATCGTAAGCTACAGTATATAGGAAGACCACATACTCCACGGGGCTTTAATTTCTGCACGAGCATAATTGGGGAACTTTTGGAGAATTGTTTTCCTCATGCATAGTACAAGATATATAAATTATTCAAGAATTGTTGGAAAGCATGTACATCCTGTATTATAGTTTTAGACTTTTAAAATCAAATTACCGCGTAATTCGCTTTATTCTCGTGCAAAAAATTTTGGCTTAAATATTTTCGTATGATTTACGTGAATGACTGCTCTATTAGAGTAGTTCGATATTGTATAAAACTTTCCATGCAAGAAATTTTTTGCATACGAAAATTATTTTACGACAAAAAAAGAAAAAAACAAATTACGGTACAAGAATGGGAGTGCAGAATACAAAATGTATCATGCTTCTGCTAGTATTAAATGTACGTCCATTTACATGTACTTGTCATTATATCAGAATACAAATAGACACCAGTCCCAGTATATATTACACAATACACACACAGTTCAGATTCATATAACAACTGCAGGAGATGGCTATCTAGACTAGTTAAAAAGGCCATTGGGAAACTTGTAAATGGAGATGGAACTGGATGTAAAACTGATGGAATGCTATAGTATGCTACATCACAGAATAAAACTTATAATTATTATGCATGCAATATGTAGTGTACATACTCAGAGTATCTATATACGTATGTCGATGTGTTATGTCACAATGCAATCCATTTCAGTTTTCCATGTGAACCACAAGACTAAAGCAGAACGAAAGTACAAATGCAAACTTCTTAATTCAAGCCAAACCAAAATTACCCCCTTTCTCCTTCTGTTTTTAGGCTATATGCTATATATAGTTTTTACTACTTCAAGTCACAAACATTTTTATAATGGATTTACATAATATATTATACATGTATAAAATTATGTTATGACATATTCACAATTGTACTTTTGTGTTGCAATGCTACATTGTGATCAACATAATCTCCGAAAGGCAATGACTGGTCACTGTGATGTGAAGTAGGAGATGTAGGAGAAGTGACATTGGGAAGGTATGAAGTAGTTTTATCGATGGAATGTATTTCACTACTACAAGAAGTATAGCCTCCATCAGGAGGAGGGATAGGACTATCACTCAAGTACGAGCCTGTGTAAACGCCAGTATCTTCACTTGCTGGGATGTATGGCATATCACAATCATCTTTGGACTCCTTTGCCACCTCAAGTCTAGCCTCACCTGCAGATTCTAGAGGAACAGTCATTGAAAGATCTTTGTTTGACAGTGAAGCAGTTTTTGTATTATCATAGTCGGCATAGTAACCTCTGTCTAAACCTGAAGTGGTTGTATCATAGTCTGCACTTTCAAGCTCAACATTATGTTTACACTTGGAGGTGCCTTGAGTGGTGTCTTCACAATAGTAATCCCCAAGGGCTCCTTGAAAATCCCTATCACTCATAGTTGAACTATTAACACTATAACGATTATTGCTTGAATCAAAAGCAACGCTTTCTGAAAGATATGGGTCTTTGGTAGTTAACATTTCTGTGTGATAGCATTTCTTCACTTCTCTGACTTTAGTAGGATTTCCCTTGCTGCCATATACAAGATTCAACATATCATCATTTGTCATTTCACCAGAGCGTATCGAAGCACATTCTTCATCAATTTTAGGCATTTGTACATCTTTAATCCAGTGTAATACTTTCTCATTGCCAAGATATTCACATGTGCTCGGTGCCTCTTTGCCAATTACCGAATAATCAGTATCATCATCAAATGGCGGTACCTATACAAATATACACAATATAATACACAAACATTGCATGTTCTGAAATGGCAATGTAACTACGTAGGAATATAAATCACTTGAAAAGTAATGCAGTAAACATACGCTAGCATGTCACCTTAAATGGGAATAACAATGTTTGTGGAAACTATTTTAATCTTTTCAATTAGTCAGTGCTATATATGTAGATGGTGGAGTATTGAACCCTGTTCTTATTTTGACAAAAATCAGTAGACAATGTGGGTAACACATGACTGCACCACTATGGTGGCAAGCTTTGTCTTTGTCAAAGACCTTTGGATAATTTCTATCCCTGATTCATTTCACTACATTTAATTATTAATTATTTCACAAATGTTCTCTTACTGTGTTTTCTCCACGTTTATGAGGACTCCATTTGACTTTTAGACTTCTAATGCAAGCAAAACACAACACATTAGATCTAACATAACTCAAAGTAGAGCAAACATTTAGGTATAAATCTCAGAAACATGCCATCTTTTGAAATATAATTTAAGTAACACAATAACAGAAGGTTATTTTTTCAGAAGCTTTTTATACCAAATGTATCAAGACACATGGTAGTGTGTCATGCAGACAAGAAAGCTGGCACCACGCTGTGTGTACATTGACAGGAAGAAAGAAAATGTGATTTTCATACATGCATAGCTTTATGATCCCTTCTCCAAAGCACATCTTTGTTTTTCTTCTCAAGGGGTCTATTCTTTTCACACAAAGGAGCGTATAAAGGTGAATTAACATATTACTGTAGGTATGCAGTAAATATTCACAGTACTATGGACATTTATTCACATAAGAAGATCAAACTCTGCCACAGCTACAGGGTAAACTGCTACTAGAAATACCTTCAAATTTGTACATAGGCTAGCCATCAAAGCAGTGTCTTTTGATGGTTGAAAAACAAAGGAGTAAAAGCTACAGAGTTACAAAGCAACCAAACAACTGTAAAATCATGAGGTTGAGAAGGGTAAAAGAGTGCATGAAAAATGTCAGAAAATTTACCAGAGTTTGAAGCAGGGACTTTCCTACTGAGCACCCAAATCCTTAACCACTGAGCCACTGCTATCATGGTTCTTAATTTCTACTTTATAATTGAGGCAGCCAAATTCTCAGAGACTGCTAGCCAAATTGCCGAATCACGTCATACTAACCATCCAATACACAGAACTACTTAGTAACCATATATCTAAATACCTGCCATAAATTAAGGAGGTCGACTATAGTCCTGGGCGATACTGAAAATAATGCTATTTGATATATTGACAAGCTTATATTCACGATATGATTAAATATTGAGTATAATTAAATTTGTCAAGCAGTGAGACTAGTGACATCACATAACACATTATTGCATCATATTATATCATAGAATGTGAAATGGTGCCAGACAACAGCTGGAATTTTCCCATAACCGAATTGCCTTTCCTTGTAGGTATATAGCAAGTGCAAGAAACACAACCATTAGCCAGATTTAATTAGGCAATATAGGCGATATTGGCGATTATATTGTCTAGATGATATTATTATGGTTCTATAATTTACCTCGATACAATATATTCAATATTGCGATATTGCCAATATACTGAAATATTTCCCAGCTCTAGTCGACCATGTTGTTTTTGTTTACATAACAGTAACTGAAATGAAGTTATCAAAAAGCAAAGTCTGAGTTTTGGTAAAAACTAGCCCAAACAAACAACAGAGTCCCAACTAACTTACTACACACCACAGTTTACTTGCAGTTCATATTAAGTGCTATCCCACTAGGGACCTATGAGAAGGCTAGGCCTGTGAATACAGGGAGTTAGAAACATGTAACTAAAACTGAAAAAATTCCCAGACCCAACAGTGACTTGATCCCCCGCAACATGCAATCTAGGCATGCGCCAAGGGAGCCACAACAGCTGGGATCTGAGATCTTCTCTGTATTCTTAAACATTGACTTCTTGCCATCAAAAGTTTTCTATTAAGCACTATTCCACTAGGGATCAGTTCAATCCAATAATTATTATATATTCCACAGCTGTTTTCTTCACGACTTGTCCCATTTTTGCTGTTACACATGCGTATATGCACTCACGTCCACCATGCCAAATCTGGAATAAACCAGCTGACTGTTGAGTTCACCATCGATGTACATGTATAACACTTTCTTTATTATCAACGAATACTTTTCAACTTGAAAACAGTTTAACTCACCTATTATGAAAGGTTATACTTTCACTGTTACATAACAAACACGCACTAGTCTGGGGAGGATCCAGTTATCCCAGAAATGGGATTTCTATGGGCATGTCCGCTTCAGCACTAGCGCATCTTGCTATGAAATACATTATACAAGAGCAAGGCAAAGTTTTATTTTATGGGTGAGTTATGCTGCCATATGGTGGCAGTGGCAGTGCATTCTATTAGAAATCCTCAAAAAATGTGTATTCTATTAGAGTTCTACAACAATATTAATAGTCCCTACAATACAATTTTAACTCCTGGCTTCAATAACCATTTGTGTCTGTAGATAAGTAGAAATATGGTAAAATCAAACTCTAGGCTGGCCTTGGGGCCATATAGAGTACAAAAAGAAATTAAATCCACGCAAAACAGCCAAGTGGTGAAAAGGTTCAACCTGGGTGAAAACGTTGCAAAATCAAAGGTGGCAGGCAAGAAATGGCTGCAATGATGTAATGCTAATATCCATTGATGTTACAGGTGGGTGGGCTGCTTCCCAGTTGCCAGGTCTTTATGTAATTACCAGTGGGGTGGACTAAAGTTTCTTGCTCAAGGAAACAACAGCAACTGGCACAACTGGGCATCAAACCTGGAACGTTTTGAATACCAGGCTGGCACTCTAACTACACTTGACTATACTGCCTCATACCATCACACATACACACACACACATACACACACACACTACACACACACTATACACACACACACACACACACACACTACACACACACACACACACACACACACACACACACACACACACACTACACACACACACACACACACACACACACACACACACACGCACGCGCGACAAGTGCACGACATTTACATGACAACCCACACACATGCATACATATATACCTTCTCTTCTTGTAGATAAAATATCCAAGGATAGCTAATATGAATGTGAGTACAATCACAGCAGCAATAGATGATATAGCAATTGCTGAAAGGGAAGTGGTATAGTTATGTCAAATATGGGAGCAAAACAACATTTTTTCATTTATACGTACGTTACTATTCCAAATGTACACGTCATATTTAGTAATTTGTGCATGTGTATGGACTTATGAGCAGTAAACAGGTTAGACATTCGGTTATCCAGTATAGAATTATTGACATCTGTTGCAACTTCAAATATAAACACACATACCTGTAGAGGAGGAAGATGCCCCCGGGGAAGATGCTCCTGGTACACTTGTAGGGGTTGTAACTGGAACCACATCTAGAGTACAGTGTTACATGTTTCACTAACTTAGGTGTTTGGTTATATAGACATCTGTTTCAATGGCTCAAACACATACCTGTAGAGGAGGCTCCGGGTGTACTTGTAGGTGTCATAACTGGAACCACATCTAGGGTACAGTATTACACATTTTAACAGCCAAGACATTCACTTATCATACAGTATGGTAGTGCTGCATATTAGGGATCATGAAGAACTGGGCTTTTCCAGTCAAAATTATCACCTTAAAACTACCCTTCATGACAGCTTCGCAGCATTGGTTAGGCAGAGCCAAGCCCAAAAATGTCTTCAGACCAATCCCAAACCCTTCCAAAAAGTTTCTATGAAATTAAAAAAAAAATTAAACAGAATTTTATGCCGACTGACTGGCTGACTGACTAATTTAAGACTCAAGGCTGCCCAGGTCCAGTCATGGATTTTTTTCTCCTTACCCACCTTTTCAAACACACTTTATGTGTCAACTTTAAACAGGCTGTAGGACCAGGTGTCTTACAGACCTTCAGCACTTGTGCTGTAAGGCCTTAATAAATAAATTAACAAACTAACTGATGCAACCAAACATAACTCGAAAACGGATAAGGCTATATATTGGGTTGATTTCTTCACTGTTCAATGTCACTTTTTGTCCTGAGATGTGCCTTTTTGCAAACTGCAGTATGTACAATACACGCATCATGGATGTTACTCCTTTGTGTCCCAGTTCTTTTCGCTGACAGTCTATTTGTGATAGCACAATGCAACTTCACTGTGGCTGTGTTGGCTATTATGCTTATCACCCATATTTTCCGTACCAACTGGATTGATTGCAGAGACGTTTCTCATAATAATATGCTGTTCTTCATTTGCAATGCTGTGTAACAACTGAAAACAAACTGTAATCGCCACAATTATGTAATTGATTGTTGGGACACATATTCTGACACAAAACCACTTTTAGGGCATGCCTGGTGCATTCTTTCTTTAGCGCAGTATATGTGGGTTCATGCATTTGTCATAATTATGGTAAACAAACAGTGGTAGGAAAAATTAGGAATTTTAAGTTGAATTAGGGATAAAAAAACAGAAGTGAAACAAGGGAACAACTAAAAAGTGGTGAAACAAGATAGGTTGCCTATACCTGCAGATATACTAGTGGACATTTAACCCCTAATTCAGCAGTCATGGATATAGACTGAAGTTTAGGGATTTAAAGCCTACTATTATATCTGCAGGTATAGACAACCTTCCTTGTTTCACCACTTTTTAGCTATTCCATGTTTCACTGCTTTTTTTTCTTTTTCTTACTGTCCTTCTTTCTTTGATTCCTAATTCTAATTCCCAATTTCCTTCTACTTGTCCAGTATAGAAATCTAGACAACTGTTGCAGCTTCAAATATCAACACACGTACCTGTAGAGGAGGAGGAGGCTCCAGGTGTACTTGTAGGTGTTGTAACTGGAGCCACATCTAGGGTAGAGTGTTTCATAATTATTTTAAATGTACAATACAAAATGGTAGGAAAGATTGGCAAAGAAAACATCGTGTGACTATGAACCACGTAATGGATGCATTTCATGTACACACTGTACTGTATAATATCTAGTATTGTTAAAAAGTTAGTTTCAAGTGAGGATTTAAGCAGCAAAACACACTTCAGATGTCAACTATCAAATCTTGACAAAGTACGTAAATCATAGGATCTTATACTGATCCAATTACTACACAGCCACAACAAAATTAATGTATAACTTACAGATAAATGTGTCAGTAGCACTGACTACTGAGAATCCATTGATATTGACAGAACATTGATATGTTCTATTATCTTGTACTATTCCACTATCGTTGTATATACTCCTGTATACTGAGTAATTGTCTACAGTTTCCCCTGATACATTATTGACTCTTTCAACTTCTTTGTCATTGGTAATCCACACAATGTCCACACTACTAGTGATACCTTTCACTGTAGTTACATTACATTCTAATAATAGTGGATCACCCACTTGTTGATTGTTGAGAGCAGTCACAATTACATTAGGAGTGGGAACTAGAGAAATAAGAAGTAAGAAATAAATGTAGTCTGTATACGCATTTGTGGATAGCTATTATCAAAACTTGCCACGATTCTAGAAATTGTATGCTGAAGTGTGTACTGTACATAGCTTGGCTTAGGTATACCTATAAAAATTACAAAAGATGTAGGAGCCGAATAAGAAGGGGAACTCCATAAGTGCAAGTTGCAGATGTAAAGCTAACAAGTAAGAGTGCTAATTTTTACAATGTAATTGAGATATCCTATTATCTAAATATATCTATATTAGCTACCTTTGTGAAGGATGCTGATCTTAAAATTTGTTGAGTGGCGCCAACTTGAAGTAAAACATTTAGTATTTCAATGATTGTTCTATTAGAGTAGTTGACTGTTATGTTTGATTGTCTTAATTTTCCTGTTATGGTTACACTGTAGTTACCTGGTTAAGGAGGGGTGCAGAGAAGATTCTCTGATTTGTACCTCTATAATCTACCCTATTACTAATAATGTAACCGACATACACAGAAAAGCCAATCTTATCCCATCTACATAATAAAATCATAGCTATTTTTTCACCCTTGAAAATCAATTCTAAGGTAATCGCCCTTATCACAACCATTTAAAATCAATCACAGCAAGAACAGAGAAAGAACACAGGTAGTACTATGTGAATGTAGCCAACATTTCACTTTGAGGTAATGACGTGAACATGATGGCCACCATTTAGTTAAACAACTTTACACCTTTAACTTACACACCTGTAAAGTTATTTAACTCAACTGACGATGATGTGCTATAATTATAATTATATCCAAATACTGTCACATCACATCTATATGATCCCTCATCACTTTCCCTGAGGTATGAGAATTGTACAGTACTAGTGGAGGTGGTATCATTGGAGATATCTGAAGTGACTGCAGTTAGTCTACCATCATCAGTAATTACACCATTAGATCCAGTCCAGATGAAAGTAGAATACTCTCCAGAGACAAAAATTGAGCATGAGATATAATAAGGACTACCAACAAATATTTGCTGCTCCATTGACTGGATTCTCACTGAAATAATATAAAGTGACTGTGAATTCAATATTCAATTATACGTACATTATAATGTACATTCAGTAATACGTATACATGTTTGAAGTCAACAGGATGTAAATTTGTTTAGTCCAGATTTATGTTGCTTAAGGCTCTTTGCATATTACAGTGCTTCCTCAATTATCCATCCCCCTTGGGAACAAGACACATGTTCAAATAATCAAAAAGTTTGGATAAAAAAAGCCCATTCATTTATATAGGTTCAAATACTCTAATAGAACATACATCTTTGACAAAATACAGCAGTTACTGTATTTCTACTGTTCGGATAACCAAGTGTTCGGATAATAGAGATTCGAATAATTGAGGGAGCACTGTACTGTTATTATGACATATAAGCAAAAATTAAATTTTGAAGCATAGCGCTGTATTCCACATAAACAGGAACTATAAACTGAACTGCTCCAACTAATTTGTGATGTAATTGTTGGTGGTATAATGACTATGCAGATGCTGATAATACAGACTGACTCACCTACAAATGTACTAATAGAACTAACTAATGGAGTTGTATTGATCTCAACTTTACACTGGTACACGGTACCATCATCATCTTCACTCAGTATTGACCCATTATTGTAAGTATCATTGTACACTACTGAGTTGTCTACAGTTTCCCATGATACATTATTGACTCTTCTCACTACTTCATCATTGGTAATCCATACAATGTCCACACTACTAGTGATACCTCTCACTGTAGTTACATTACATTCTAATAATAGTGGATCACCCACTTGTTGATTGTTGAGAGCAGTCACAATTACATTAGGAGTGGGAACTAGAGAACATGACATTAATTTAAACATTAACGTACGTATATTCATAAATGTGTATTAGCAAAAATATATCCAAATTTTAAACTGTATGTATACCCCATGAATGAAGTCCCTTTCAAATTACTGTGCTAAGGTGTTAAACTATGCATTAAAGTAGTTTCAAGCACAGAACTAATTTCCTCATGAATAGTGCGTATCAACAAACATGTAAGCACTTTGTTTTTCAGCTTATGGGGCATTACATACTTCAGCCATACCGCCACTGTTCTGATATAAAGTACAAGTGTTGATACACGGACCACTGTTAAAGATTTGTAGCACAATTGTACTTTGTCCATTGAGTCTATAAAATTCTCTTATAGTCGGTACGCGTTCACCTGAGCTCCCGCCAAATATAATAATATCAAAGAAGAGAACATGTGTTCACTCCCATGGTTATGTACAGGAACAAGCATGTTTTCA